>NW_027602092.1:0-50321 GCF_053455715.1 Rhinoraja longicauda | reverse complement strand
TCCCACCCTCCCCCACTCCCTCCCCCCTCCCTCCACCATTCCATCCCTCTCCCCCTCCCCCCTCCTTCCACCCTCCCTCCCCCCCTCCCGGTTACAATGGAAACTATACGGGGACGGGCCCAACGGGGAAAGAGGGGTACTGGGAAAAGGGGAGGTCCCACTTCCCCCCTCAACCCCTTCCTCCCCCCTCCTTCCCACCTCAATCCCCACTCCCTCCCCCCTCCCTCCCCCCTCAATCCCAACCTCCATCACCACTCAGCCCCTAACTCCCCCGCTCCCTCCTTCCCTCCATCCCACCCTCCCCCACTCCCTCCCCCCTCCCTCCACCATTCCATCCCTCTCCCCCTCCCCCCTCCTTCCACCCTCCCTCCCCCCTCCCGGTTACAATGGAAACCCTACGGGGACGGGCCCAACGGGGAAAGAGGGGTACTGGGAAAAGGGGAGGTCCCCCTTCCCCCCTCAACCCCTTCATCCCCCCTCCTTCCCACCTCCATCCCCACTCCCTCCCCCCCTCCTCCCCAACTCCCTCCCCCCTAACTCCCCCCTCCCTCCTTCCCTCCATCCCTCCCTCCCCCAATCCCTCCCCCTCCCTCCACCCTTCCATCCCTCTCCCCCTCCCCCCTCCTTCCACCCTCTCTCCCCCCTCCCGGTTACAATTGAAACCCTACGAGGACGGGCCCAACGGGGAAAGAGGGGTACTGGGAAAAGGGGAGGTCCCCCTCACTACCCCCTTCCCCCTCCCCTCCCCCCTTCCCCTCCCTCCCCCTCCCCCCTCCCTCCCCTCCCCCTCCCTCCCCTCCCCTCCTCCCTCCACCCCTCCCTCCTCCCTCCCTCCCCCTTCCCTCCCTCCCCTCCTCACGGTTACAATGGAAACCCTACGAGGACGGGCCCAACGGGGAAAGAGGGGTACTGGGAAAAGGGGAGATCCCCCTCCCTCCCCCTTCCCCCCTCTCCCCCTTACCTCCCCCCCTCCCTCCCCTCTCCCTCCCTCCTCCCCCCTTCCCCCCTCCCCCCCTCCCCTCCCCCTCCCCTCCTCCCTCCACACCTCCCTCCTCCCTCCCTCCCTCCCCCTTCCCTCCCTCCCCTCCTCCCGGTTACAATGGAAACCCTACGAGGACGGGCCCAATGGTGAAAGAGGGGTACTGGGAAAATGGGAGGTTCCCCTCCCTCCCCCCTCCCTCCCTTCTCCCTCCCCCCCTCCCTCCCCCTCCCCTTCCCCCCTCCCTCCCCTTCCCCCCTCCCCCCTCCCTACCCCTCCCCCCTACCCCCTTCCCTCCCCTCTCCCTCCTCCCTTCCCCCCTCCCCTCCCCCTCCCCTCCCCCTCCCCTCCCCCCTCCACACCTCCCTACTCCCTCCCTCGAAAAGCAACTGACAGAAGCACTAAGTAGCCGCGAATGTTTCAAAACCAGCACTTAACCGCGAATGTTTTTTTAAAAAGCACTTAACCGCGAATGTTTCAAAACAAGCAATTAAAAAGCACTTTTTTTAAAAAAGTATTTTTTTTTATTCCAAGAGAATGGGGGGGGGGTCTGAGAATGGGGACTGGGTAGGGGGACAACAGGGGTCGTTGCGGTGGGGGCTTGGTGGTGGGGGAAAGAGGGGTACTGGGAAAAGGGGAGGTCCCACTTCCCCCTCAACCTCTTCCTCCCCCCTCCTTCCCACCTCCATCCCGACTCTCTCCCCCCTCAATCCCAACCTCCATCACCACTCAGCCCCTAACTCACCCCTCCCTCCTTCCCTCCATCCGACCCTCCCCCACTCCCTCCCCCCCTCCCTCCACCCTTCCACCCCTCTCCCCCTCCTTCCACCCTCCCTCCCCCCCTCCCGGTTACAATGGAAACCCTACGGGGACGGGCCCAACGGTGAAAGAGGGGTACTGGGAAAAGGGGAGTTCCCCCTCCCTCCCCTCCTCCCTCCCCTCCCCCCTACCCCTCTTCCCCCCTCCCCCTCCCCTCCCTCACCCTCCCCTCCTCCCTCCACACCTCCCTCCTCCCTCCCTCCCCCCTCCCGGTTACAATGGAAACCCTACGAGGACGGGCCCAACGGGGAAAGAGGAGTACTGGGAAAAGGGGAGGTCCCCCTCCCTCCCCCCTTCCCGCTCCCCTCCCCCCTCCCCTCTCCCTCCCCCTCCCCCCTACCCCCCTCCCTCCCCTCCCCCCTCCCTCCCCTCCCCTCCTCCCTCCACACCTCCCTCCTCCCTCCCTCCCCCTTCCCGCCCTCCCGTCCTCCCGGTTACAATGGAAACCCTACGAGGACGGGCCCAACGGGGAAAGAGGGGTACTGGGAAAAGGGGAGGTCCCCCTCCCTCCCTCCCCCCTACCCACCTCCCTCCCCTCTCCCTCCCCCCTTCCCTCCTCCCTTCCCCCCTCCCCCCTCCCATCCCCCCCTCTCCCCCCTCCCTCCCCCCTACCCCCCTCCCTCCCCTCTCCCTCCCCCCTTCCCCCCTCCCCCCTCCCCTCCCTCCCCTCCTCCCTCCCCCTTCCCTCCCCTAACCCTCCCCCTTTCCTCCCCTCCCGGTTACAATGGAAACCCTACGAGGACGGGCCCAACGGGCCCACTCGGTCTAGTATACTACTAAAACTCTGCGGTCCAACATTCCGTATGTATGTATGTATATGTGTATGTACGGAAGATTCCGAAGAATTTCTGTCCATAACTTACAAACCCTACTCCTCCCTGAAGGTACACCAAAGCGCTACGATTTTTGTACCGCCATATTCACCATTAACGTGGGCAACTATTGTAAGTACTTTCGTTCAAATTGAAGTTACCTTTTTAAAGCTAGAGAGATATTAAAGTTTAAATTTTCATTTCTAACCCTTTTCTTGAAGGGGCTTCAGCGCGTGATGTCACAATGGCACCCGTGCACCAATCAGAGATCAGCTCGGTTTTAAATTTACATCTTCAGCTTGTGACGTCACAATGCTTGTGTGAGATTGTTGCAACATTGTTGCGAAAGGCAACTGCCAGTTTTTTAAAGTTGTGCAAGTCACTTAACATACACAGATCAGCATGGGGCCCCTATTCCCTCCCTCCCCCCCCCTTCTCCCCTCAACCCCTTCCTCCCCACTCCTTCCCACCTCCATCCCCACTCCCTCCCCCCCTCCCTCCCCCCTCAATCCCAACCTCCATCACCACTCAGCCCCTAACTCCCCCCCTCCCTCCTTCCCTCCATCCCACCCTCCCCCACTCCCTCCCCCCTCCCTCCACCATTCCATCCCTCTCCCCCTCCCCCCTCCTTCCACCCTCCCTCCCCCCCTCCCGGTTACAATGGAAACTATACGGGGACGGGCCCAACGGGGAAAGAGGGGTACTGGGAAAAGGGGAGGTCCCACTTCCCCCCTCAACCCCTTCCTCCCCCCTCCTTCCCACCTCAATCCCCACTCCCTCCCCCCTCCCTCCCCCCTCAATCCCAACCTCCATCACCACTCAGCCCCTAACTCCCCCGCTCCCTCCTTCCCTCCATCCCACCCTCCCCCACTCCCTCCCCCCTCCCTCCACCATTCCATCCCTCTCCCCCTCCCCCCTCCTTCCACCCTCCCTCCCCCCTCCCGGTTACAATGGAAACCCTACGGGGACGGGCCCAACGGGGAAAGAGGGGTACTGGGAAAAGGGGAGGTCCCCCTTCCCCCCTCAACCCCTTCATCCCCCCTCCTTCCCACCTCCATCCCCACTCCCTCCCCCCCTCCTCCCCAACTCCCTCCCCCCTAACTCCCCCCTCCCTCCTTCCCTCCATCCCTCCCTCCCCCAATCCCTCCCCCTCCCTCCACCCTTCCATCCCTCTCCCCCTCCCCCCTCCTTCCACCCTCTCTCCCCCCTCCCGGTTACAATTGAAACCCTACGAGGACGGGCCCAACGGGGAAAGAGGGGTACTGGGAAAAGGGGAGGTCCCCCTCACTACCCCCTTCCCCCTCCCCTCCCCCCTTCCCCTCCCTCCCCCTCCCCCCTCCCTCCCCTCCCCCTCCCTCCCCTCCCCTCCTCCCTCCACCCCTCCCTCCTCCCTCCCTCCCCCTTCCCTCCCTCCCCTCCTCACGGTTACAATGGAAACCCTACGAGGACGGGCCCAACGGGGAAAGAGGGGTACTGGGAAAAGGGGAGATCCCCCTCCCTCCCCCTTCCCCCCTCTCCCCCTTACCTCCCCCCCTCCCTCCCCTCTCCCTCCCTCCTCCCCCCTTCCCCCCTCCCCCCCTCCCCTCCCCCTCCCCTCCTCCCTCCACACCTCCCTCCTCCCTCCCTCCCTCCCCCTTCCCTCCCTCCCCTCCTCCCGGTTACAATGGAAACCCTACGAGGACGGGCCCAATGGTGAAAGAGGGGTACTGGGAAAATGGGAGGTTCCCCTCCCTCCCCCCTCCCTCCCTTCTCCCTCCCCCCCTCCCTCCCCCTCCCCTTCCCCCCTCCCTCCCCTTCCCCCCTCCCCCCTCCCTACCCCTCCCCCCTACCCCCTTCCCTCCCCTCTCCCTCCTCCCTTCCCCCCTCCCCTCCCCCTCCCCTCCCCCTCCCCTCCCCCCTCCACACCTCCCTACTCCCTCCCTCGAAAAGCAACTGACAGAAGCACTAAGTAGCCGCGAATGTTTCAAAACCAGCACTTAACCGCGAATGTTTTTTTAAAAAGCACTTAACCGCGAATGTTTCAAAACAAGCAATTAAAAAGCACTTTTTTTAAAAAAGTATTTTTTTTTATTCCAAGAGAATGGGGGGGGGGTCTGAGAATGGGGACTGGGTAGGGGGACAACAGGGGTCGTTGCGGTGGGGGCTTGGTGGTGGGGGAAAGAGGGGTACTGGGAAAAGGGGAGGTCCCACTTCCCCCTCAACCTCTTCCTCCCCCCTCCTTCCCACCTCCATCCCGACTCTCTCCCCCCTCAATCCCAACCTCCATCACCACTCAGCCCCTAACTCACCCCTCCCTCCTTCCCTCCATCCGACCCTCCCCCACTCCCTCCCCCCCTCCCTCCACCCTTCCACCCCTCTCCCCCTCCTTCCACCCTCCCTCCCCCCCTCCCGGTTACAATGGAAACCCTACGGGGACGGGCCCAACGGTGAAAGAGGGGTACTGGGAAAAGGGGAGTTCCCCCTCCCTCCCCTCCTCCCTCCCCTCCCCCCTACCCCTCTTCCCCCCTCCCCCTCCCCTCCCTCACCCTCCCCTCCTCCCTCCACACCTCCCTCCTCCCTCCCTCCCCCCTCCCGGTTACAATGGAAACCCTACGAGGACGGGCCCAACGGGGAAAGAGGAGTACTGGGAAAAGGGGAGGTCCCCCTCCCTCCCCCCTTCCCGCTCCCCTCCCCCCTCCCCTCTCCCTCCCCCTCCCCCCTACCCCCCTCCCTCCCCTCCCCCCTCCCTCCCCTCCCCTCCTCCCTCCACACCTCCCTCCTCCCTCCCTCCCCCTTCCCGCCCTCCCGTCCTCCCGGTTACAATGGAAACCCTACGAGGACGGGCCCAACGGGGAAAGAGGGGTACTGGGAAAAGGGGAGGTCCCCCTCCCTCCCTCCCCCCTACCCACCTCCCTCCCCTCTCCCTCCCCCCTTCCCTCCTCCCTTCCCCCCTCCCCCCTCCCATCCCCCCCTCTCCCCCCTCCCTCCCCCCTACCCCCCTCCCTCCCCTCTCCCTCCCCCCTTCCCCCCTCCCCCCTCCCCTCCCTCCCCTCCTCCCTCCCCCTTCCCTCCCCTAACCCTCCCCCTTTCCTCCCCTCCCGGTTACAATGGAAACCCTACGAGGACGGGCCCAACGGGCCCACTCGGTCTAGTCTATATACTACTAAAACTCTGCGGTCCAACATTCCGTATGTATGTATGTATATGTGTATGTACGGAAGATTCCGAAGAATTTCTGTCCATAACTTACAAACCCTACTCCTCCCTGAAGTTACACCAAAGCGCTACGATTTTTGTACCGCCATATTCACCATTAACGTGGGCAACTATTGTAAGTACTTTCGTTCAAATTGAAGCTACCTTTTTAAAGCTAGAGAGATATTAAAGTTTAAATTTTCATTTCTAACCCTTTTCTTGAAGGGGCTTCAGCGCGTGATGTCACAATGGCACCCGTGCACCAATGAGAGATCAGCTCGGTTTTAAATTTACATCTTCAGCTTGTGACGTCACAATGCTTGTGTGAGATTGTTGCAACATTGTTGCGAAAAGCAACTGCCAGTTTTTTAAAGTTGTGCAAGTCACTTAACATACACAGGTCAGCATGGGGCCCCTATTCCCTCCCTCCCCCCCTTCCCCCCTCAACCCCTTCCTCCCCACTCCTTCCCACCTCCATCCCCACTCCCTCCCCCCTCCTCCCCAACTCCCTCCCCACCTCCCTCACCCCTCCTCCCCTAACTCCCCCCCCTCCCTCCTTCCCTCCATCCTCCCCCCCCTCCCTCCACCCTTCCATCCCTCTCCCCCTCCCCCCCTCCTTCCACCCTCCCTCCCCCCCTTCTGGTTACAAAGGAAACCCTACGGGGACGGGCCCAACGGGGAAAGAGGGGTACTGGGAAAAGGGGAGGTCCCCCTCCCTCCCCTTCCCCCCTCCCCCTCCCCCCTAACCCTCTCCCTCCCCCTTCCCCCCTCCCCTCCCCCCCTCCCCTCCTCCCTCCACACCTCCCTCCTCCCTCCCTCCCCTCCTCCCGGTTACAATGGAAACCCTACGAGGACGGGCCCAACGGGGAAAGAGGGGTACTGGGAAAAGGGGAGGTCCCCCTCCCTCCCCCTTCCCCCATCCCATCCCCCCTCCCTCCCCTCTCCCTCCCCCTTCCCCCGTTCCCCCCTCCCCTTCCCCCCTCCCTCCACACCTCTCTCCTCCCTCCCTCCCCTTCCCTCCCTCCCATCCTCCCAATGCTTGTTTGAGATGGGTGCTACATTGTTTCGAAAAGCACCACTAACAGATCGCAGTGAGAAGCACTATGTGACCGCGAATGTTTCAAAACAAGCACTTAAAAAGCACTTATCTTTTTTTAAAGTATTTTTTTTTATTGCAAGTCACTTAACATACAGAAATCAGCATTGGGCCCCTATGCTCGTGGGCCACCGGGGCAAGTGTTTCGAAAAAAGCACTGAGAGTGTGTCTGGGGGAGAGAGAGAATGGGGGGGGTCTGAGAATGGGGACTGGGGAGGGGGACAACAGGGGTCGTTGCGGAGGGGGCTTGGTGGTGGGGGAAAGAGGGGTACTGGGAAAAGGGGAGGTTCCACTTCCCCCCTCAACCCCTTCCTCCCCCCTCCTTCCCACCTCCATCCCCACTCGCTCCCCCCCCTCCCTCCCCCCTCAATCCCAACCTCCATCATCACACAGCCCCTAACTCCCCCCCTCCCTCCTTCCCTCCATCCCACCCTCCCCCACTCCCTGCCCCCTCCCTCCACCCTTCCATCCCTCTCCCCCTCCCACCTCCTTCCACCCTCCCTCCCCCCCTCCCGGTTACAATGGAAACCCTACGGGGACGAGCCCAACGGGGAAAGAGGGGTACTGGGAAAAGGGGAGATCCCCCTCCCTCCCCTCCCCCTACCCCCTTCCCCCCTCCCCTTCCCCCTCCCCTCCCCCCTCCCTCCCCCTCCCCTCCTCCCTTCACACCTCCCTCCTCCCTCCCCCCCCCCCTCCCGGTTACAATGGAAACCCTATGAGGACAGGCCCAACGGGGAAAGAGGGGTACTGGGAAAAGGGGAGGTCCCCCTTCCCCCTCAACCCCTTCATCCCCCCTCCTTCCCACCTCCATCCCCACTCCCTCCCCCCCTCCTCCCCCTCCCTCCCCAACTCCCTCCCCCCTCCCCCCTAACTCCCCCCTCCCTCCTTCCCTCCCTCCCCAATCCCTCCCCCCCTCCCTCCACCCTTCCATCCCTCTCCCCCCTCCTTCCACCCTCCCTCCCCCCTCCCGGTTACAATTGAAACCCTACGAGGACGGGCCCAACGGGGAAAGAGGAGTACTGGGAAAAGGGGAGGTCCCCTCCCTCCCCCCTTCCCCCTCCCCTCCCCCCTCCCCTCTCCCTCCCCCTCCCCCCTACCCCCCCTCCCTCCCCTCCCCCCTCCCTCCCCTCCCCTCCTCCCTCCACACCTCCCTCCTCCCTCCCTCCCCCTTCCCGCCCTCCCCTCCCGGTTACAATGGAAACCCTACGAGGACGGGCCCAACGGGGAAAGAGGGGTACTGGGAAAAGGGGAGGTCCCCCTCCCTCCCTCCCCCCTCCCCTCTCCCTCCCCCCCTTCCCTCCTCCCTTCCCCCCTCCCCCTCCCATTCCCCCCTCCCTCCCCCCTACCCCCCTCCCTCCCCTCTCCCTCCCCCCTCCCCCCCTCCCCTCCCTCCTCCCTCCCCCTTCCCTCCCCCAACCCTCCCCCTTTCCTCCCCTCCCGGTTACAATGGAAACCCTACGAGGACGGGCCCAACGGGCCCACTCGGTCTAGTATAATACTAAAACTCTGCGGTCCAACATTCCGTATGTATATACGGAAGATTCCGAAGATTTCTGTCCATAACTTACAAACCCTGCTCCTCCCAGACGGTACACCAAAGCGCTACGATTTTTGTACCGCCGTATTCACCATTGACATGGGCAACTGTTGTAAGTACTTTCGTTCAAATTGAAGCTACCTTTTTAAAGCTAGAGAGATATTAAAGTTTAAATTTTCATTTCTAACACTTTTCTTGAAGGGGCCAAACCCTACTCCTCCCAGACGGTACACCAAAGCGCTACGATTTTTGTACCGCCGTATTCACCATTAACATGGGCAACTATTGTAAGTACTTTCGTTCAAATTGAAGCTACCTTTTTAAAGCTAGAGAGATATTAAAGTATAAATTTTCATTTCTAACCCTTTTCTTGAAGGGGCTTCAGCGCGTGATGTCACAATGGCACCCGTGCACCAATGAGAGATCAGCTCGGTTTTAAATTTACATCTTCAGCTTGTGACGTCACAATGCTTGTGTGAGATTGTTGCAACATTGTTGCGAAAAGCAACTGCCAGTTTTTTAAAGTTGTGCGAGTCACTTAACATACACAGATCAGCATGGGGCCCCTATTCCCTCCCTCCCCCCCTTCCCCCCTCAACCCCTTCCTCCCCACTCCTTCCCACCTCCATCCCCACTCCCTCCCCCCCCTCCTCCCCAACTCCCTCCCCACCTCCCTCACCCCTCCTCCCCTGACTCCCCCCCCTCCCTCCTTCCCTCCATCCTTCCCCCCCTCCCTCCACCCTTCCATCCCTCTCCCCCTCCCCCCTCCTTCCACCCTCCCTCCCCCCCTTCTGGTTACAAAGGAAACCCTACGGGGACGGGCCCAACGGGGAAAGAGGGGTACTGGGAAAAGGGGAGGTCCCCCTCCCTCCCCTTCCCCCCTTCCCTCCCCCCTCCCCCTCCCCCCTAACCCTCTCCCTCCCCCTTCCCCCCTCCCCTCCCCCCTCCCCTCCTCCCTCCACACCTCCCTCCTCCCTCCCTCCCCATCTCCCGGTTACAATGGAAACCCTACGAGGACGGGCCCAACGGGGAAAGAGGGGTACTGGGAAAAGGGGAGGTCCCCCTCCCTCCCCCCTTCTCCCATCCCATCCCCCCTCCCTCCCCTCTCCCTCCCCCTTCCCCCCGTTCCCCCCTCCCCTTCCCCCCTCCCTCCACACCTCTCTCCTCCCTCCCTCCCCTTCCCTCCCTCCCATCCTCCCAATGCTTGTTTGAGATGGGTGCTACATTGTTTCGAAAAGCACCACTAACAGATCGCAGTGAGAAGCACTATGTGACCGTGAATGTTTCAAAACAGGCACTTAAAAAGCACTTATCTTTTTTTAAAGTTTTTTTTTTTATTGCAAGTCACTTAACATACACAGATCAGCATTGGGCCCCTATGCTCGTGGGCCACCGGGGCAAGTGTTTCGAAAAAAGCACTGAGAGTGTGTCTGGGGGAGAGAGAGAATGGGGGGGGGTCTGAGAATGGGGACTGGGGAGGGGGACAACAGGGGTCGTTGCGGAGGGGGCTTGGTGGTGGGGGAAAGAGGGATACTGGGAAAAGGGGAGGTCCCACTTCCCCCCTCAACCCCTTCCTCCCCCCTCCTTCCCACCTCCATCCCCACTCCCTCCCCCCCTCCCTCCCCCCTCAATTCCAACCTCCATCACCACTCAGCCCCTAACTCCCCCCTCCCTCCTTCCCTCCATCCCACACTCCCCCACTCCCTCCCCCCTCCCTCCACCCTTCCATCCCTCTCCCCCTCCCCCCTCCTTCCACCCTCCCTCCACCCCTCCCGGTTACAATGGAAACTCTACGGAGACGGGCCCAACGGGGAAAGAGGGGTACTGGGAAAAGGGGAGGTCCCCCTCCCTCCCCTTCCCCCCTCCCCCTCCCCCTCTCCCTCCCTTCCCCCTCCCCTCCACCCCCTCCCTCCAAAACTCCCTCCCCCATCCCTCAACACTCCCCACCTAACTCCCCATCCCTCATTCCCACAATCCCTCCATCCACCAATCCCTCCCCCCTCCCTCCACCCCTCTCCCCCTCCACCCTCCTTCCACCCTCCCTCCCCCCTCACGGTTACAATGGAAACCCTACGGGACGGGACCAACGGGGAAAGAGGGGTACTGGGAAAAGGGGAGGTCCACCTCCCTCCCCCCTTCCCCCATCCCATCACCCATCTCTCCCCTCTCCCTTCCCCCTCCCCCCCTTCCCCCCTCCCCTTCCCCCCTCCTTCCCCTCCTCCCTCCACACCTCCCTCCTCCCTCCCTCCCCTTCCCTCCCTCCAAACCTCCAAATGCTTGTGTGAGATGGGTGCAAAATTGTTTCGAAAAGCACCACTAACAGATCGCAGTGAGAAGCACTATGTGACCGCGAATGTTTCAAAACGAGCACTTAAAAAGCACTTATCTTTTTTTAAAGTATTTTTTTTAATTGCAAGTCACTTAACATACACAGATCAGCATTGGGCCCCTATGCTCGTGGGCCACTGGCGCAAATGTTTCGAAAAAAGCACTGAGAGTGTGTCTGGGGGAGAGAGAGAATGGGGGGGGGTCTGAGAATGGGGACTGGGGATGGGGACAACAGGGGTCGTTGCGGAGGGGGCTTGGTGGTGGAGGAAAGAGGGGTACTGGGAAAAGGGGAGGTCCCCTTCACCCCTCAACCCCTTCCTCCCCCTCCTTCCCATCTCCATCCCCACTCCCTCCCCCCTCCTCCCCCTCCCTCCCCATCCCTCTCCACCTCCCTCAACCCTCCCCCCTAACTCCCCCCCTCCCTCCTTCCCTCCATCCCTCCCTCCCCCACTCCCACCCCCCTCCCTCCACCCTTCCATCCCTCTCCCCCTCCCCCTCCCCCCTCCTTCCACCCTTCCTCCCCCCCTCCCGGTTACAATGGAAACCCTACGGGGACAGGCCCAACGAGGAAAGAGGGGTACTGGGAAAAGGGGAGGTCCCCCTCCCTCCCCCCCTTCTCCCTCCACTCCACCCTCCCCTCCCCCCCTCCCTCTCCCCTGCTCCCTCCACACCTCCCTCCTCCCTCCCTCCCTCTTCCCTCCCTCCCATCCTCCCAGTTACAATGGAAACCCTACGAGGACGGGCCCAACGGGCCCACTCGGTCTAGTATACTACTAAAACTCTGCGGTCCAACATTCCGTATGTATATACGGAAGATTCCGTATGTTTGTACGGAAGATTCCGAAGATTTCTGTCCATAACTTACAAACCCTACTCCTCCCAGACGGTACACCAAAGCGCTACGATTTTTGTACCGCCATATTCACCATTAACATGGGCAACTATTGTAAGTACTTTCGTTCAAATTGAAGCTACCTTTTTAAAGCTAGAGAGATATTAAAGTTTAAATTTCTCATTTCTAACCCTTTTCTTGAAGGGGCTTCAGCGCGTGATGTCACAATGGCACCCGTGCACCAATGAGAGATCAGCTCGGTTTTAAATTTACATAATTTTTTTTCTGACCTTTTTTTTCAAGGTCTTCAGCTTGTGACGTCACAATGCTTGTGTGAGATGGTTTGCAACATTGTTGCGAAAAGCAACTGCCAGTTTTTTAAAGTTGTGCGAGTCACTTAACATACACAGATCAGCATGGGGCCCCTATTCCCTCCCTCCCCCCCCTTCCCCCCTCAACCCCTTCCTCCCCACTCCTTCCCACCTCCATCCCCACTCCCTCCCCCCCTCCTCCCCAACTCCCTCCCCACCTCCCTCACCCCTCCTCCCCTAACTCCCCCCCTCCCTCCTTCCCTCCATCCCTCCCCCCCTCCCTCCACCCTTCCATCCCTCTCCCCCTCCCCCCTCCTTCCACCCTCCCTCCCCCCCTTCTGGTTACAAAGGAAACCCTACGGGGACGGGCCCAACGGGGAAAGAGGGGTACTGGGAAAAGGGGAGGTCCCCCTCCCTCCCCTTACCCCCTCCCCCATCCCCCTCCCCCCTAACCCTCTCCCTCCCCCTTCCCCCCTCCCCTCCCCCCCTCCCCTCCTCCCTCCACACCTCCCTCCTCCCTCCCTCCCCTCCTCCCGGTTACAATGGAAACCCTACGAGGACGGGCCCAACGGGGAAAGAGGGGTACTGGGAAAAGGGGAGGTCCCCCTCCCTCCCCCCTTCCCCCATCCCATCCCCCCTCCCTCCCCTCTCCCTCCCCCTTCCCCCCGTTCCCCCCTCCCCTTCCCCCTCCCTCCCCTCCTCCCTCCACACCTCTCTCCTCCCTCCCTCCCCTTCCCTCCCTCCCATCCTCCCAATGCTTGTTTGAGATGGGTGCTACATTGTTTCGAAAAGCACCACTAACAGATCGCAGTGAGAAGCACTAAATGACCGTGGTCGTGAGAAGCACTAAATGACCGCGAATGTAGCAAAAACAGCACTTTAAACCACTGTTTTCAAGTAGTCTTTTTTATTGCAAGTCACTTAACATACACAGATCAACATGGGGCCTCTATGCTCGTGGGCCACCGGGGCAAGTGTTGCGAAACAGCACTTGGAGTGTGTCTGGGGGAGAGAGAGAATGGGGGGGGGGTCTGAGAATGGGGACTGGGGAGGGGGACAACAGGGGTCGTTGCGGAGGGGGCTTGGTGGTGGGGGAAAGAGGGGTACTGGGAAAATGGGAGGTCCCCCTTCACCCCTCAACCCCTTCCTTCCCACCTCCATCCCCACTCCCTCCCCCCCTCCTCCCCCTCCCTCCCCAACTCCCTCCCCCTCCCTCCCCACCTCCCTCAAACCTCCCCCCTAACTCCCCCCTCCCTCCTTCCCTCCATCCCTCCCTCCCCCAATCCATCCACCCTTCCATCCCTCTCCCCCTCCCCCCTCCTTCCACCCTCCCTCCCCCCTCCCGGTTACAATAGAAACCCTACGGGGACGGGCCCAACGGGGAAAGAGGGGTACTGGGAAAAGGGGAGGTCCCCCTCCCCCCTACCCCCTCCCCCCTCCCTCCCCCTCTCCTCCTCCCTCCACACCTCCCTCCACACCTCCCTCCTCCCTCCCTCCCCCCCTCCCGGTTACAATGGAAACCCTATGAGGACGGGCCCAACGGGGAAAGAGGGGTACTGGGAAAAGGGGAGGTCCCCCTTCCCCCCTCAACCCCTTCATCCCCCCTCCTTCCCACCTCCATCCCCACTCCCTCCCCTCCCCCTCCCCCTCCCCCCTAACCCTCTCCCTCCCCCTCCCCTCCCCCCCCCTCCCCTCCTCCCTCCACACCTCCTCCTCCCTCCCTCCCCTCCTCCCGGTTACAATGGAAACCCTACGAGGACGGGCCCAACGGGGAAAGAGGGGTACTGGGAAAAGGGGAGGTCCCCCTCCCTCCCCCCTTCCCCCATCCCATCCCCCCTCCCTCCCCTCTCCCTCCCCCCCGTTCCCCCTCCCCTTCCCCCCTCCCTCCACACCTCTCTCCTCCCTCCCTCCCCTTCCCTCCCTCCCATCCTCCCAATGCTTGTTTGAGATGGGTGCTACATTGTTTCGAAAAGCACCACTAACAGATCGCAGTGAGAAGCACTATGTGACCGTGAATGTTTCAAAACAAGCACTTAAAAAGCACTTATCTTTTTTTAAAGTATTTTTTTTTATTGCAAGTCACTTAACATACACAGATCAGCATTGGGCCCCTATGCTCGTGGGCCACCGGGGCAAGTGTTTCGAAAAAAGCACTGAGAGTGTGTCTGGGGGAGAGAGAGAATGGGGGGGGGGGGGGGGGGGGTCTGAGAATGGGGACTGGGGAGGGGGACAACAGGGGTCGTTGCGGAGGGGGCTTGGTGGTGGGGGAAAGAGGGGTACTGGGAAAAGGGGAGGTCCCACTTCCCCCCTCAACCCCTTCCTCCCCCCTCCTTCCCACCTCCATCCCCACTCCCTCCCCCCTCCCTCCCCCCTCAATCCCAACCTCCTTCACCACTCAGCCCCTAACTCCCCCCCTCCCTCCTTCCCTCCATCCCACCCTCCCCCACTCCCTCCCCCCTCCCTCCACCATTCCATCCCTCTCCCCCTCCCCCCTCCTTCCACCCTCCCTCCCCTCCTCCCGGTTACAATGGAAACCCTACGAGGACGGGCCCAATGGGGAAAGAGGGGTACTGGGAAAATGGGAGGTTCCCCTCACTCCCCCCTCCCTCCCTTCTCCCTTCCCCCTCCCTCCCCTCCCCTTCCCCCCTCCCTCCCCTTCCCCCCTCCCCCTTCCCTCCCCCTCCCCCCTACCCACCTCCCTCCCCTCTCCCTCCCCCCCTTCCCTCCTCCCTTCCCCCCTCCCCTCCCCCCTCCCATCCCCCCCTCTCCCCCCTCCCTCCCCCCTACCCCCCTCCCTCCCCTCTCCCTCCCCCCCTCCCCTCCCCTCCTCCCTCCCCCTTCCCTCCCCCAACCCTCCCCCTTTCCTCCCCTCCCGGTTACAATGGAAACCCTACGAGGACGGGCCCAACGGGCCCACTCGGTCTAGTCTATCTATATACTACTAAAACTCTGCGGTCCAACATTCCGTATGTATGTATGTATATGTGTATGTACGGAAGATTCCGAAGAATTTCTGTCCATAACTTACAAACCCTACTCCTCCCTGAAGGTACACCAAAGCGCTACGATTTTTGTACCGCCATATTCACCATTAACGTGGGCAACTATTGTAAGTACTTTCGTTCAAATTGAAGTTACCTTTTTAAAGCTAGAGAGATATTAAAGTTTAAATTTTCATTTCTAACCCTTTTCTTGAAGGGGCTTCAGCGCGTGATGTCACAATGGCACCCGTGCACCAATCAGAGATCAGCTCGGTTTTAAATTTACATCTTCAGCTTGTGACGTCACAATGCTTGTGTGAGATTGTTGCAACATTGTTGCGAAAGGCAACTGCCAGTTTTTTAAAGTTGTGCAAGTCACTTAACATACACAGATCAGCATGGGGCCCCTATTCCCTCCCTCCCCCCCCCTTCTCCCCTCAACCCCTTCCTCCCCACTCCTTCCCACCTCCATCCCCACTCCCTCCCCCCCTCCCTCCCCCCTCAATCCCAACCTCCATCACCACTCAGCCCCTAACTCCCCCCCTCCCTCCTTCCCTCCATCCCACCCTCCCCCACTCCCTCCCCCCTCCCTCCACCATTCCATCCCTCTCCCCCTCCCCCCTCCTTCCACCCTCCCTCCCCCCCTCCCGGTTACAATGGAAACTATACGGGGACGGGCCCAACGGGGAAAGAGGGGTACTGGGAAAAGGGGAGGTCCCACTTCCCCCCTCAACCCCTTCCTCCCCCCTCCTTCCCACCTCAATCCCCACTCCCTCCCCCCTCCCTCCCCCCTCAATCCCAACCTCCATCACCACTCAGCCCCTAACTCCCCCGCTCCCTCCTTCCCTCCATCCCACCCTCCCCCACTCCCTCCCCCCTCCCTCCACCATTCCATCCCTCTCCCCCTCCCCCCTCCTTCCACCCTCCCTCCCCCCTCCCGGTTACAATGGAAACCCTACGGGGACGGGCCCAACGGGGAAAGAGGGGTACTGGGAAAAGGGGAGGTCCCCCTTCCCCCCTCAACCCCTTCATCCCCCCTCCTTCCCACCTCCATCCCCACTCCCTCCCCCCCTCCTCCCCAACTCCCTCCCCCCTAACTCCCCCCTCCCTCCTTCCCTCCATCCCTCCCTCCCCCAATCCCTCCCCCTCCCTCCACCCTTCCATCCCTCTCCCCCTCCCCCCTCCTTCCACCCTCTCTCCCCCCTCCCGGTTACAATTGAAACCCTACGAGGACGGGCCCAACGGGGAAAGAGGGGTACTGGGAAAAGGGGAGGTCCCCCTCACTACCCCCTTCCCCCTCCCCTCCCCCCTTCCCCTCCCTCCCCCTCCCCCCTCCCTCCCCTCCCCCTCCCTCCCCTCCCCTCCTCCCTCCACCCCTCCCTCCTCCCTCCCTCCCCCTTCCCTCCCTCCCCTCCTCACGGTTACAATGGAAACCCTACGAGGACGGGCCCAACGGGGAAAGAGGGGTACTGGGAAAAGGGGAGATCCCCCTCCCTCCCCCTTCCCCCCTCTCCCCCTTACCTCCCCCCCTCCCTCCCCTCTCCCTCCCTCCTCCCCCCTTCCCCCCTCCCCCCCTCCCCTCCCCCTCCCCTCCTCCCTCCACACCTCCCTCCTCCCTCCCTCCCTCCCCCTTCCCTCCCTCCCCTCCTCCCGGTTACAATGGAAACCCTACGAGGACGGGCCCAATGGTGAAAGAGGGGTACTGGGAAAATGGGAGGTTCCCCTCCCTCCCCCCTCCCTCCCTTCTCCCTCCCCCCCTCCCTCCCCCTCCCCTTCCCCCCTCCCTCCCCTTCCCCCCTCCCCCCTCCCTACCCCTCCCCCCTACCCCCTTCCCTCCCCTCTCCCTCCTCCCTTCCCCCCTCCCCTCCCCCTCCCCTCCCCCTCCCCTCCCCCCTCCACACCTCCCTACTCCCTCCCTCGAAAAGCAACTGACAGAAGCACTAAGTAGCCGCGAATGTTTCAAAACCAGCACTTAACCGCGAATGTTTTTTTAAAAAGCACTTAACCGCGAATGTTTCAAAACAAGCAATTAAAAAGCACTTTTTTAAAAAAAGTATTTTTTTTTATTCCAAGAGAATGGGGGGGGGGTCTGAGAATGGGGACTGGGTAGGGGGACAACAGGGGTCGTTGCGGTGGGGGCTTGGTGGTGGGGGAAAGAGGGGTACTGGGAAAAGGGGAGGTCCCACTTCCCCCTCAACCTCTTCCTCCCCCCTCCTTCCCACCTCCATCCCGACTCTCTCCCCCCTCAATCCCAACCTCCATCACCACTCAGCCCCTAACTCACCCCTCCCTCCTTCCCTCCATCCGACCCTCCCCCACTCCCTCCCCCCCTCCCTCCACCCTTCCACCCCTCTCCCCCTCCTTCCACCCTCCCTCCCCCCCTCCCGGTTACAATGGAAACCCTACGGGGACGGGCCCAACGGTGAAAGAGGGGTACTGGGAAAAGGGGAGTTCCCCCTCCCTCCCCTCCTCCCTCCCCTCCCCCCTACCCCTCTTCCCCCCTCCCCCTCCCCTCCCTCACCCTCCCCTCCTCCCTCCACACCTCCCTCCTCCCTCCCTCCCCCCTCCCGGTTACAATGGAAACCCTACGAGGACGGGCCCAACGGGGAAAGAGGAGTACTGGGAAAAGGGGAGGTCCCCCTCCCTCCCCCCTTCCCGCTCCCCTCCCCCCTCCCCTCTCCCTCCCCCTCCCCCCTACCCCCCTCCCTCCCCTCCCCCCTCCCTCCCCTCCCCTCCTCCCTCCACACCTCCCTCCTCCCTCCCTCCCCCTTCCCGCCCTCCCGTCCTCCCGGTTACAATGGAAACCCTACGAGGACGGGCCCAACGGGGAAAGAGGGGTACTGGGAAAAGGGGAGGTCCCCCTCCCTCCCTCCCCCCTACCCACCTCCCTCCCCTCTCCCTCCCCCCTTCCCTCCTCCCTTCCCCCCTCCCCCCTCCCATCCCCCCCTCTCCCCCCTCCCTCCCCCCTACCCCCCTCCCTCCCCTCTCCCTCCCCCCTTCCCCCCTCCCCCCTCCCCTCCCTCCCCTCCTCCCTCCCCCTTCCCTCCCCTAACCCTCCCCCTTTCCTCCCCTCCCGGTTACAATGGAAACCCTACGAGGACGGGCCCAACGGGCCCACTCGGTCTAGTATATAATACTAAAACTCTGCGGTCCAACATTCCGTATGTATATACGGAAGATTCCGAAGATTTCTGTCCATAACTTACAAACCCTGCTCCTCCCAGACGGTACACCAAAGCGCTACGATTTTTGTACCGCCGTATTCACCATTGACATGGGCAACTGTTGTAAGTACTTTCGTTCAAATTGAAGCTACCTTTTTAAAGCTAGAGAGATATTAAAGTTTAAATTTTCATTTCTAACACTTTTCTTGAAGGGGCCAAACCCTACTCCTCCCAGACGGTACACCAAAGCGCTACGATTTTTGTACCGCCGTATTCACCATTAACATGGGCAACTATTGTAAGTACTTTCGTTCAAATTGAAGCTACCTTTTTAAAGCTAGAGAGATATTAAAGTATAAATTTTCATTTCTAACCCTTTTCTTGAAGGGGCTTCAGCGCGTGATGTCACAATGGCACCCGTGCACCAATGAGAGATCAGCTCGGTTTTAAATTTACATCTTCAGCTTGTGACGTCACAATGCTTGTGTGAGATTGTTGCAACATTGTTGCGAAAAGCAACTGCCAGTTTTTTAAAGTTGTGCGAGTCACTTAACATACACAGATCAGCATGGGGCCCCTATTCCCTCCCTCCCCCCCTTCCCCCCTCAACCCCTTCCTCCCCACTCCTTCCCACCTCCATCCCCACTCCCTCCCCCCCCTCCTCCCCAACTCCCTCCCCACCTCCCTCACCCCTCCTCCCCTGACTCCCCCCCCTCCCTCCTTCCCTCCATCCTTCCCCCCCTCCCTCCACCCTTCCATCCCTCTCCCCCTCCCCCCTCCTTCCACCCTCCCTCCCCCCCTTCTGGTTACAAAGGAAACCCTACGGGGACGGGCCCAACGGGGAAAGAGGGGTACTGGGAAAAGGGGAGGTCCCCCTCCCTCCCCTTCCCCCCTTCCCTCCCCCCTCCCCCTCCCCCCTAACCCTCTCCCTCCCCCTTCCCCCCTCCCCTCCCCCCTCCCCTCCTCCCTCCACACCTCCCTCCTCCCTCCCTCCCCATCTCCCGGTTACAATGGAAACCCTACGAGGACGGGCCCAACGGGGAAAGAGGGGTACTGGGAAAAGGGGAGGTCCCCCTCCCTCCCCCCTTCTCCCATCCCATCCCCCCTCCCTCCCCTCTCCCTCCCCCTTCCCCCCGTTCCCCCCTCCCCTTCCCCCCTCCCTCCACACCTCTCTCCTCCCTCCCTCCCCTTCCCTCCCTCCCATCCTCCCAATGCTTGTTTGAGATGGGTGCTACATTGTTTCGAAAAGCACCACTAACAGATCGCAGTGAGAAGCACTATGTGACCGTGAATGTTTCAAAACAGGCACTTAAAAAGCACTTATCTTTTTTTAAAGTTTTTTTTTTTATTGCAAGTCACTTAACATACACAGATCAGCATTGGGCCCCTATGCTCGTGGGCCACCGGGGCAAGTGTTTCGAAAAAAGCACTGAGAGTGTGTCTGGGGGAGAGAGAGAATGGGGGGGGGTCTGAGAATGGGGACTGGGGAGGGGGACAACAGGGGTCGTTGCGGAGGGGGCTTGGTGGTGGGGGAAAGAGGGATACTGGGAAAAGGGGAGGTCCCACTTCCCCCCTCAACCCCTTCCTCCCCCCTCCTTCCCACCTCCATCCCCACTCCCTCCCCCCCTCCCTCCCCCCTCAATTCCAACCTCCATCACCACTCAGCCCCTAACTCCCCCCTCCCTCCTTCCCTCCATCCCACACTCCCCCACTCCCTCCCCCCTCCCTCCACCCTTCCATCCCTCTCCCCCTCCCCCCTCCTTCCACCCTCCCTCCACCCCTCCCGGTTACAATGGAAACTCTACGGAGACGGGCCCAACGGGGAAAGAGGGGTACTGGGAAAAGGGGAGGTCCCCCTCCCTCCCCTTCCCCCCTCCCCCTCCCCCTCTCCCTCCCTTCCCCCTCCCCTCCACCCCCTCCCTCCAAAACTCCCTCCCCCATCCCTCAACACTCCCCACCTAACTCCCCATCCCTCATTCCCACAATCCCTCCATCCACCAATCCCTCCCCCCTCCCTCCACCCCTCTCCCCCTCCACCCTCCTTCCACCCTCCCTCCCCCCTCACGGTTACAATGGAAACCCTACGGGACGGGACCAACGGGGAAAGAGGGGTACTGGGAAAAGGGGAGGTCCACCTCCCTCCCCCCTTCCCCCATCCCATCACCCATCTCTCCCCTCTCCCTTCCCCCTCCCCCCCTTCCCCCCTCCCCTTCCCCCCTCCTTCCCCTCCTCCCTCCACACCTCCCTCCTCCCTCCCTCCCCTTCCCTCCCTCCAAACCTCCAAATGCTTGTGTGAGATGGGTGCAAAATTGTTTCGAAAAGCACCACTAACAGATCGCAGTGAGAAGCACTATGTGACCGCGAATGTTTCAAAACGAGCACTTAAAAAGCACTTATCTTTTTTTAAAGTATTTTTTTTAATTGCAAGTCACTTAACATACACAGATCAGCATTGGGCCCCTATGCTCGTGGGCCACTGGCGCAAATGTTTCGAAAAAAGCACTGAGAGTGTGTCTGGGGGAGAGAGAGAATGGGGGGGGGTCTGAGAATGGGGACTGGGGATGGGGACAACAGGGGTCGTTGCGGAGGGGGCTTGGTGGTGGAGGAAAGAGGGGTACTGGGAAAAGGGGAGGTCCCCTTCACCCCTCAACCCCTTCCTCCCCCTCCTTCCCATCTCCATCCCCACTCCCTCCCCCCTCCTCCCCCTCCCTCCCCATCCCTCTCCACCTCCCTCAACCCTCCCCCCTAACTCCCCCCCTCCCTCCTTCCCTCCATCCCTCCCTCCCCCACTCCCACCCCCCTCCCTCCACCCTTCCATCCCTCTCCCCCTCCCCCTCCCCCCTCCTTCCACCCTTCCTCCCCCCCTCCCGGTTACAATGGAAACCCTACGGGGACAGGCCCAACGAGGAAAGAGGGGTACTGGGAAAAGGGGAGGTCCCCCTCCCTCCCCCCCTTCTCCCTCCACTCCACCCTCTCCTCCCCCCCTCCCTCTCCCCTGCTCCCTCCACACCTCCCTCCTCCCTCCCTCCCTCTTCCCTCCCTCCCATCCTCCCAGTTACAATGGAAACCCTACGAGGACGGGCCCAACGGGCCCACTCGGTCTAGTCTATCTATCTATCTATCTATATAATACTAAAACTCTGCGGTCCAACATTCCGTATGTATGTATGTATATGTGTATGTACGGAAGATTACTTACAAACCCTACTCCTCCTAGACGGTACACCAAAGCGCTACGATTTTTGTACCGCCGTATTCACCATTAACCTGGGCAACTATTGTAAGTACTTTCGTTCAAATTGAAGCTACCTTTTTAAAGCTAGAGAGATATTAAAGTTTAAATTTTTCATTTCTAACCCTTTTCTTCAAGGGGCTACATTTGTTTCCAAAAGTTTCCAGAAAAGGATTTAGTTTTCAGCAAGGATTTAGTTTTCAGCTTGTGACGGCTACATTGTTTCGAAAAGCTTCCAAGAAGTCTTTTTTGTTATTGCAAGTCAAGTCAAGTCAAGTCAAGTCAGTTTAAGTACTGCACATCTGATTAGGAACAGTGGGGCTGGGGGAGGAGGGAATGGGGGGTGTGGGGACGGGCCCAACGGGCCCTCCCCAACGGGCACACTTGGAGAGTAAGGGTGGGGCTGGGGGAGGAGAGAATGGGGGGTGTGGGGACGGGCCCAACGGGCCCTCCCCAACGGGCACACTTGGAGAGTAAGGGTGGGGCTGGGGGAGGAGAGAATGGGGGGTGTGGGGACGGGCCCAACGGGCCCTCTTTTCTAGTATAATACTAAAACTCTGCGGTCCAACATTCCGTATGTATGTATGTATATGTGTATGTACGGAAGATTACTTACAAACCCTACTCCTCCTAGACGGTACACCAAAGCGCTACGATTTTTGTACCGCCGTATTCACCATTAACCTGGGCAACTATTGTAAGTACTTTCGTTCAAATTGAAGCTACCTTTTTAAAGCTAGAGAGATATTAAAGTTTAAATTTTCATTTCTAACCCTTTTCTTCAAGGGGCTACATTTGTTTCCAAAAGTTTACAGAAAAGGATTTAGTTTTCAGCAAGGATTTAGTTTTCAGCTTGTGACGGCGGCTACATTGTTTCGAAAAGCTTCCAAGAAGTCTTTTTTGTTATTGCAAGTCAAGTCAAGTCAAGTCAAGTCACTTTTATTTGTATAGCACATTTAAAAACAACCCACGTTGACCAAAGTACTGCACATCTGATTAGGAAAAAAACCCAAAACATCTGATTAGGAAAAAAAAAAAAAAAAGAAGGCTATAGTGGTCACTTGACATACACAGATCAGGAGGACAGAGTAAGAGTGGGGCTGGGGGAGGAGAGAATGGGGGGTGTGGGGACGGGCCCAACGGGCCCTCCCCAACGGGCACACTTGGAGAGTAAGAGTGGGGCTGGGGGAGGAGAGAATGGGGGGTGTGGGGACGGGCCCAACGGGCCCTCTTTTCCGGGCCCAACGGGCACACTTGGAGAGTAAGAGTGGGGCTGGGGGAGTGAGAATGGGGGGTGTGGGGACGGGCCCAACGGGCCCTCTTTTCTAGTCTATATACTACTAAAACTCTGCGGTCCAACATTCCGTATGTATGTATGTATATGTGTATGTACGGAAGATTCCGAAGAATTTCTGTCCATAACTTACAAACCCTACTCCTCCCTGAAGTTACACCAAAGCGCTACGATTTTTGTACCGCCATATTCACCATTAACGTGGGCAACTATTGTAAGTACTTTCGTTCAAATTGAAGCTACCTTTTTAAAGCTAGAGAGATATTAAAGTTTAAATTTTCATTTCTAACCCTTTTCTTGAAGGGGCTTCAGCGCGTGATGTCACAATGGCACCCGTGCACCAATGAGAGATCAGCTCGGTTTTAAATTTACATCTTCAGCTTGTGACGTCACAATGCTTGTGTGAGATTGTTGCAACATTGTTGCGAAAAGCAACTGCCAGTTTTTTAAAGTTGTGCAAGTCACTTAACATACACAGGTCAGCATGGGGCCCCTATTCCCTCCCTCCCCCCCTTCCCCCCTCAACCCCTTCCTCCCCACTCCTTCCCACCTCCATCCCCACTCCCTCCCCCCTCCTCCCCAACTCCCTCCCCACCTCCCTCACCCCTCCTCCCCTAACTCCCCCCCCTCCCTCCTTCCCTCCATCCTCCCCCCCCTCCCTCCACCCTTCCATCCCTCTCCCCCTCCCCCCTCCTTCCACCCTCCCTCCCCCCCTTCTGGTTACAAAGGAAACCCTACGGGGACGGGCCCAACGGGGAAAGAGGGGTACTGGGAAAAGGGGAGGTCCCCCTCCCTCCCCTTCCCCCCTCCCCCTCCCCCCTAACCCTCTCCCTCCCCCTTCCCCCCTCCCCTCCCCCCCTCCCCTCCTCCCTCCACACCTCCCTCCTCCCTCCCTCCCCTCCTCCCGGTTACAATGGAAACCCTACGAGGACGGGCCCAACGGGGAAAGAGGGGTACTGGGAAAAGGGGAGGTCCCCCTCCCTCCCCCTTCCCCCATCCCATCCCCCCTCCCTCCCCTCTCCCTCCCCCTTCCCCCGTTCCCCCCTCCCCTTCCCCCCTCCCTCCACACCTCTCTCCTCCCTCCCTCCCCTTCCCTCCCTCCCATCCTCCCAATGCTTGTTTGAGATGGGTGCTACATTGTTTCGAAAAGCACCACTAACAGATCGCAGTGAGAAGCACTATGTGACCGCGAATGTTTCAAAACAAGCACTTAAAAAGCACTTATCTTTTTTTAAAGTATTTTTTTTTATTGCAAGTCACTTAACATACAGAAATCAGCATTGGGCCCCTATGCTCGTGGGCCACCGGGGCAAGTGTTTCGAAAAAAGCACTGAGAGTGTGTCTGGGGGAGAGAGAGAATGGGGGGGGTCTGAGAATGGGGACTGGGGAGGGGGACAACAGGGGTCGTTGCGGAGGGGGCTTGGTGGTGGGGGAAAGAGGGGTACTGGGAAAAGGGGAGGTTCCACTTCCCCCCTCAACCCCTTCCTCCCCCCTCCTTCCCACCTCCATCCCCACTCGCTCCCCCCCTCCCTCCCCCCTCAATCCCAACCTCCATCATCACACAGCCCCTAACTCCCCCCCTCCCTCCTTCCCTCCATCCCACCCTCCCCCACTCCCTGCCCCCTCCCTCCACCCTTCCATCCCTCTCCCCCTCCCACCTCCTTCCACCCTCCCTCCCCCCCTCCCGGTTACAATGGAAACCCTACGGGGACGAGCCCAACGGGGAAAGAGGGGTACTGGGAAAAGGGGAGATCCCCCTCCCTCCCCTCCCCCTACCCCCTTCCCCCCTCCCCTTCCCCCTCCCCTCCCCCCTCCCTCCCCCTCCCCTCCTCCCTTCACACCTCCCTCCTCCCTCCCCCCCCCCTCCCGGTTACAATGGAAACCCTATGAGGACAGGCCCAACGGGGAAAGAGGGGTACTGGGAAAAGGGGAGGTCCCCCTTCCCCCTCAACCCCTTCATCCCCCCTCCTTCCCACCTCCATCCCCACTCCCTCCCCCCCTCCTCCCCCTCCCTCCCCAACTCCCTCCCCCCTCCCCCCTAACTCCCCCCTCCCTCCTTCCCTCCCTCCCCAATCCCTCCCCCCCTCCCTCCACCCTTCCATCCCTCTCCCCCCTCCTTCCACCCTCCCTCCCCCCTCCCGGTTACAATTGAAACCCTACGAGGACGGGCCCAACGGGGAAAGAGGAGTACTGGGAAAAGGGGAGGTCCCCTCCCTCCCCCCTTCCCCCTCCCCTCCCCCCTCCCCTCTCCCTCCCCCTCCCCCCTACCCCCCTCCCTCCCCTCCCCCCTCCCTCCCCTCCCCTCCTCCCTCCACACCTCCCTCCTCCCTCCCTCCCCCTTCCCGCCCTCCCCTCCCGGTTACAATGGAAACCCTACGAGGACGGGCCCAACGGGGAAAGAGGGGTACTGGGAAAAGGGGAGGTCCCCCTCCCTCCCTCCCCCCTCCCCTCTCCCTCCCCCCCTTCCCTCCTCCCTTCCCCCCTCCCCCTCCCATTCCCCCCTCCCTCCCCCCTACCCCCCTCCCTCCCCTCTCCCTCCCCCCTCCCCCCCTCCCCTCCCTCCTCCCTCCCCCTTCCCTCCCCCAACCCTCCCCCTTTCCTCCCCTCCCGGTTACAATGGAAACCCTACGAGGACGGGCCCAACGGGCCCACTCGGTCTAGTATAATACTAAAACTCTGCGGTCCAACATTCCGTATGTATATACGGAAGATTCCGTATGTATATACGGAAGATTCCGAAGATTTCTGTCCATAACTTACAAACCCTGCTCCTCCCAGACGGTACACCAAAGCGCTACGATTTTTGTACCGCCGTATTCACCATTGACGTGGGCAACTATTGTAAGTACTTTCGTTCAAATTGAAGCTACCTTTTTAAAGCTAGAGAGATATTAAAGTTTAAATTTTCATTTCTAACACTTTTCTTGAAGGGTCCAAACCCTACTCCTCCCAGACGGTACACCAAAGCGCTACGATTTTTGTACCGCCGTATTCACCATTAACATGGGCAACTATTGTAAGTACTTTCGTTCAAATTGAAGCTACCTTTTTAAAGCTAGAGAGATATTAAAGTATAAATTTTCATTTCTAACCCTTTTCTTGAAGGGGCTTCAGTGCGTGATGTCACAATGGCACCCGTGCACCAATGAGAGATCAGCTCGGTTTTAAATTTACATCTTCAGCTTGTGACGTCACAATGCTTGTGTGAGATTGTTGCAACATTGTTGCGAAAAGCAACTGCCAGTTTTTTAAAGTTGTGCAAGTCACTTAACATACACAGATCAGCATGGGGCCCCTATTCCCTCCCTCCCCCCCTTCCCCCCTCAACCCCTTCCTCCCCACTCCTTCCCACCTCCATCCCCACTCCCTCCCCCCCTCCTCCCCAACTCCCTCCCCACCTCCCTCACCCCTCCTCCCCTGACTCCCCCCCCTCCCTCCTTCCCTCCATCCTCCCCCCCTCCCTCCACCCTTCCATCCCTCTCCCCCTCCCCCCTCCTTCCACCCTCCCTCCCCCCCTTCTGGTTACAAAGGAAACCCTACGGGGACGGGCCCAACGGGGAAAGAGGGGTACTGGGAAAAGGGGAGGTCCCCCTCCCTCCCCTTCCCCCCTCCCCTCCCCCCTCCCCCTCCCCCCTAACCCTCTCCCTCCCCCTCCCCTCCCCCCCTCCCCTCCTCCCTCCACACCTCCTCCTCCCTCCCTCCCCTCCTCCCGGTTACAATGGAAACCCTACGAGGACGGGCCCAACGGGGAAAGAGGGGTACTGGGAAAAGGGGAGGTCCCCCTCCCTCCCCCCTTCCCCCATCCCATCCCCCCTCCCTCCCCTCTCCCTCCCCCCCGTTCCCCCTCCCCTCTCCCTCCCCCCCGTTCCCCCTCCCCTTCCCCCCTCCCTCCACACCTCTCTCCTCCCTCCCTCCCCTTCCCTCCCTCCCATCCTCCCAATGCTTGTTTGAGATGGGTGCTACATTGTTTCGAAAAGCACCACTAACAGATCGCAGTGAGAAGCACTATGTGACCGTGAATGTTTCAAAACAAGCACTTAAAAAGCACTTATCTTTTTTTTAAGTATTTTTTTTTATTGCAAGTCACTTAACATACACAGATCAGCATTGGGCCCCTATGCTCGTGGGCCACCGGGGCAAGTGTTTCGAAAAAAGCACTGAGAGTGTGTCTGGGGGAGAGAGAGAATGGGGGGGGGTCTGAGAATGGGGACTGGGGAGGGGGACAACAGGGGTCGTTGCGGAGGGGGCTTGGTGGTGGGGGAAAGAGGGGTACTGGGAAAAGGGGAGGTCCCACTTCCCCCCTCAACCCCTTCCTCCCCCCTCCTTCCCACCTCCATCCCCACTCCCTCCCCCCTCCCTCCCCCCTCAATCCCAACCTCCTTCACCACTCAGCCCCTAACTCCCCCCCTCCCTCCTTCCCTCCATCCCACCCTCCCCCACTCCCTCCCCCCTCCCTCCACCATTCCATCCCTCTCCCCCTCCCCCCTCCTTCCACCCTCCCTCCCCTCCTCCCGGTTACAATGGAAACCCTACGAGGACGGGCCCAATGGGGAAAGAGGGGTACTGGGAAAATGGGAGGTTCCCCTCCCTCCCCCCTCCCTCCCTTCTCCCTCCCCCCCTCCCTCCCCCTCCCCTTCCCCCCTCCCTCCCCTTCCCCCCTCCCCCCTCCCTCCCCCCTACCCCCTTCCCTCCCCTCTCCCTCCCCCCCTTCCCCCCTCCCCTCCCCCCTCCCTCCCCCTCCCCTCCCCCCTCCACACCTCCCTACTCCCTCCCTCGAAAAGCAACTGACAGAAGCACTAAGTAGCCGCGAATGTTTCAAAACCAGCACTTAACCGCGAATGTTTTTTAAAAAAGCACTTAACCGCGAATGTTTCAAAACAAGCAATTAAAAAGCACTTTTTTTTTTAAAGTATTTTTTTTTATTCCAAGAGAATGGGGGGGGTCTGAGAATGGGGACTGGGGAGGGGGACAACAGGGGTCGTTGCGGTGGGGGCTTGGTGGTGGGAGAAAGAGGGGTACTGGGAAAAGGGGAGGTCCCACTTCCCCCTCAACCTCTTCCTCCCCCCTCCTTCCCACCTCCATCCCCACTCTCTCCCCCCTCAATCCCAACCTCCATCACCACTCAGCCCCTAACTCACCCCTCCCTCCTTCCCTCCATCCGACCCTCCCCCACTCCCTCCCCCCCTCCCTCCACCCTTCCACCCCTCTCCCCCTCCTTCCACCCTCCCTCCCCCCCTCCCGGTTACAATGGAAACCCTACGGGGACGGGCCCAACGGGGAAAGAGGGGTACTGGGAAAAGGGGAGTTCCCCTCCCTCCCCTCCTCCCTCCCCTCCCCCCTACCCCTCTTCCCCCCTCCCCCCCTCCCTCCCCCTTCCCCCTCCCCTCCCCCATCCCCTCTCCCTCCCCCTCCCCCCTACCCCCCTCCCTCCCCTCCCCCCTCCCTCCCCTCCCCTCCTCCCTCCACACCTCCCTCCTCCCTCCCTCCCCCTTCCCGCCCTCCCCTCCTCCCGGTTACAATGGAAACCCTACGAGGACGGGCCCAACGGGGAAAGAGGGGTACTGGGAAAAGGGGAGGTCCCCCTCCCTCCCTCCCCCCTACCCACCTCCCTCCCCTCTCCCTCCCCCCCTTCCCTCCTCCCTTCCCCCTCCCCTCCCCCCTCCCATCCCCCCCTCTCCCCCCTCCCTCCCCCCTACCCCCCTCCCTCCCCTCTCCCTCCCCCCCTCCCTCCCCTCCTCCCTCCCCCTTCCCTCCCCCAACCCTCCCCCTTTCCTCCCCTCCCGGTTACAATGGAAACCCTACGAGGACGGGCCCAACGGGCCCACTCGGTCTAGTATACTACTAAAACTCTGCGGTCCAACATTCCGTATGTATGTATGTATATGTGTATGTACGGAAGATTCCGAAGAGTTTCTGTCCATATAACTTACAAACCCTACTCCTCCCTGACGGTACACCAAAGCGCTACGATTTTTGTACCGCCATATTCACCATTAACATGGGCAACTATTGTAAGTACTTTCGTTCAAATTGAAGCTACCTTTTTAAAGCTAGAGAGATATTAAAGTTTAAATTTTCATTTCTAACCCTTTTCTTGAAGGGGCTTCAGCGCGTGATGTCACAATGGCACCCGTGCACCAATGAGAGATCAGCTCGGTTTTAAATTTACATCTTCAGCTTGTGACGTCACAATGCTTGTGTGAGATTGTTGCAACATTGTTGCGAAAGGCAACTGCCAGTTTTTTAAAGTTGTGCAAGTCACTTAACATACACAGATCAGCATGGGGCCCCTATTCCCTCTCTCCCCCCCTTCCCCCCTCAACCCCTTCCTCCCCACTCCTTCCCACCTCCATCCCCACTCCCTCCCCCCCTATTCCCTCCCTCCCCCCTTCCCCCTCAACCCCTTCCTCCCCACTCCTTCCCACCTCCATCCCCACTCCCTCCCCCCCTCCTCCCCAACTCCCTCCCCACCTCCCTCACCCCTCCTCCCCTAACTCCTCCCTCCCTCCCCCTTCCCTCCCTCCCCTCCTCCCGGTTACAATGGAAACCCTACGAGGACGGGCCCAACGGGGAAAGAGGGGTACTGGGAAAAGGGGAGGTCCCCCTCACTACCCCCTTCCCCCTCCCCTCCCCCTCCCTCCCCCTCCCCCCTACCCCCCTCCCTCCCCTCCTCCCGGTTACAATGGAAACCCTACGAGGACGGGCCCAACGGGGAAAGAGGGGTACTGGGAAAAGGGGAGGTCCCCCTCACTACCCCCTTCCCCCTCCCCTCCCCCTCCCTCCCCCTCCCCCCTACCCCCCTCCCTCCCCTCCCCCTCCCTCCCCTCCCCTCCTCCCTCCACACCTCCCTCCTCCCTCCCTCCCCCTTCCCTCCCTCCCCTCCTCCCGGTTACAATGGAAACCCTACGAGGACGGGCCCAACGGGGAAAGAGGGGTACTGGGAAAAGGGGAGGTCCCCCTCCCTCCCCCCTTCCCCCATCCCATCCCCCCTCCCTCCCCTCTCCCTCCCCCCCTTCCCCCCCTCCCCTTCCCCCCTTCCCTCCCCTCCTCCCTCCACACCTCCCTCCTCCCTCCCCTTCCCTCCCTCCCATCCTCCCAATGCTTGTTTGAGATGGGTGCTACAGTGAGAAGCACTATGTGACCGCGAATGTTTCGAAAAAAGCACTGTATGGGGGAGAGAGGGAATGGGGGGGGGGGTCTGTGAATGGGGACTGGGGACAACAGGGGTCGTTGCGGAGGGGGCTTGGTGGTGGGGGAAAGAGGGGTACTGGGAAAAGGGGAGGTCCCACTTCCCCCCTCAACCCCTTCCTCCCCCCTCCTTCCCACCTCCATCCCCACTCCCATCCCCACTCCCTCCCCCCCTCCCTCCCCCCTCAATCCCAACCTCCATCACCACTCAGCCCCTAACTCCCCCCCTCCCTCCTTCCCTCCATCCCACCCTCCCCCACTCCCTCCCCCCTCCCTCCACCATTCCATCCCTCTCCCCCTCCCCCCTCCTTCCACCCTCCCTCCCCCCCTCCCGGTTACAATGGAAACCCTACGGGGACGGGCCCAACGGGGAAAGAGGGGTACTGGGAAAAGGGGAGATCCCCCTCCCTCCCCTCCCCCCTACCCGCTCCCCCCTTCCCTCCCCCCTCCCCTTCCCCCCTCCCCACCCCCCTCCCTCCCCCTCCCCTCCTCCCTCCACACCTCCCTCCACACCTCCCTCCCCCCTCCCTCCCGGTTACAATGGAAACCCTACGAGGACGGGCCCAATGGGGAAAGAGGGGTACTGGGAAAAGGGGAGGTCCCCCTTCCCCCCTCAACCCCTTCATCCCCCCTCCTTCCCACCTCCATCCCCACTCCCTCCCCCCCTCCTCCCCCTCCCTCCCCAACTCCCTCCCCCCTCCCTCCCCTCTAACTCCCCCCTCCCTCCTTTCCTCCATTCCTCCCTCCCCCAATCCCTCCCCCCTCCCTCCACCCTTCCATCCCTCTCCCCCTCCCCCCTCCTTCCACCCTCCCTCCCCCCTCCCCGTTACAATGGAAACCCTACGAGGACGGGCCCAACGGGGAAAGAGGGGTACTGGGAAAAGGGGAGGTCCCCCTCACTACCCCCTTCCCCCTCCCCCCTTCCCCTCCCTCCCCCTCCCCCCTACCCCCCTCCCTCCCCTCCCCCTCCCTCCCCTCCACTCCTCCCTCCACACCTCCCTCCTCCTTCCCTCCCTCCCCTCCTCCCGGTTACAATGGATACCCTACGAGGACGGGCCCAACGGGGAAAGAGGGGTACTGGGAAAAGGGGAGATCCCCCTCCCTCCCCCTTCCCCCCTCCCCTCCCCCTCCCTCCCCCTTACCTCCCCCCTACCCCCCTCCCTCCCCTCTCCCTCCCTCCTCCCCCCTTCCCCCCTCCCCCCCTCCCCTCCCCTCCCCCTCCCCTCCCCTCCTCCCTCCACACCTACACACCTCCCTCCTCCCTCCCTCCCCTCCTCCCGGTTACAATGGAAACCCTACGAGGACGGGCCCAATGGGGAAAGAGGGGTACTGGGAAAATGGGAGGTTCCCCTCCCTCCCCCTCACTCCCCCCTCCCTCCCTTCTCCCTCCCTCCCCCCCTCCCTCCCCCTCCCTCCCCTTCCCCCCTCCCTCCCCCTCCCCCCTACCCCCCTCCCCCCCTCCCTCCCCCTCCCCTCCCCCCTCCACACCTCCCTACTCCCTCCCTCGAAAAGCAACTGACAGAAGCACTAAGTAGCCGCGAATGTTTCAAAACCAGCACTTAACCGCGAATGTTTCAAAACAAGCAATTAAAAAGCACTTTTTTTTAAAGCATTTTTTTTTATTCCAAGAGAATGCGGGGTGGTCTGAGAATGGGGACTGGGTAGGGGGACAACAGGGGTCGTTGCGGTGGGGGCTTGGTGGTGGGGGAAAGAGGGGTACTGGGAAAAGGGGAGGTCCCACTTCCCCCTCAACCTCTTCCTCCCCCCTCCTTCCCACCTCCATCCCCACTCTCTCCCCCCTCAATCTCAACCTCCATCACCACTCAGCCCCTAACTCACCCCTCCCTCCTTCCCTCCATCCGACCCTCCCCCACTCCCTCCCCCCATCCCTCCACCCTTCCACCCCTCTCCCCCTCCCCCCTCCTTCCACCCTCCCTCCCCCCCTCCCGGTTACAATGGAAACCCTACGGGGACGGGCCCAACGGGGAAAGAGGGGTACTGGGAAAAGGGGAGTTCCCCCTCCCTCCCCTCCTCCCTCCCCTCTTCAGAGCCCCACTCACGCACTCCATTCCCCCCTTCATCCCCCTTAAAACTCCCCCAAACCTGTGCTGCATTAACTTAAATTGGTTTCAGGTTTTTTTTTTACAAGCCCCACTCACCCACTCCATTCACACCCCCTCAACTCCTTATCATCCCCCCCCACAACCCACCCCCTTATCCTCTTCTCACCCACTCCATCCCCCAGCCCCATTACCCCCCTCTCTTCCACCCTCCATTCACCCAATTCATCCCCCCTGAACCCCCTTTGAAACTCCCCCAAACCTCTACTAATGCGCTCCCCCCGGACCTTTCACTAATGCGCTCCCCCGCCCCCCCCCCCCGGACCTTTCACTAATGCGCTCCCCCGCTCACCCCCCCCCCCCACGTGAGAGGATCGCCGACGCTCTTATTTGTACGACAGGGCGTGTCCCCCTGAAAGCTCTCGCTGCTGCTGAACTGTCTGGTTCGTGCTGAGACGTCGAGCTTTGGCTGCTGCTGTGCAATACAAGATAAGCTTCATTTCCATTGATATTTTATTTAAAGCAAATCGCTTTGTTTAAACATAAAGTCCATTTCATTTTACCTTATTTACTTTCGTTTCTTTTTAGTTTTTACCTAGGGGAGGCTTTCTTTAGTTAGGGAGGTTTGCCGTTTTGTGCTCTAAATTTTTTTTGTCTTTTTAACATTACTTGCATTTCATTTTTCCTCATTTCCGATTGTTTTATTTCTATTTCATACTTCGGGGAGGGTTTTTTAGTGAGTGAACGTTGCCTTTTTCTGTTCAGCTTCCCACTTCGCACTCGACGCCCCATTGGTTGGTGTACCACGTGAGGGAGTAAAATAAAACGTCGCCTTCATTTATATTCTTTTCATTTTCAAAGAAAAACGCTTCATTTCAAAAAGCATTGATTTCTTTTTTGTCAAAAAAGTACGTTTTCATAGGATTATTTCACTTTAAAAAACGATTTAAAGAAAAAAACGCTTTGTTTTTTAAACATAAAAATAATTTCATTTTTCCTCATTTAGATTTGTTTCATTTGAGAACTCAACTCACTCTCTCAATCCCCCCTCCACCTCCCCACATTCATCCCCCCGAACCCCCTTTAAAACTCCCCAAAAAACCTCTACTGCATTGGTCTAAAACCCTCCCCACACTCAGCCACTCCATCCCCACTCACGCACTCCATTCCCACCTCAATCTCCCGTTAACACTCCACCAAACCTCTCCTGGATTAACTGGAATTTTGTTTATGGTTTTTTCAGAGCCCCACTCTTGCACTCCATTCCCCCATCAATCCCCTTTAAAACTCCCCCAAGCCTGTGCTGCATTAACTTAAATTGGTTTCAGGTGTTTGTAAGAGACCCACTCCATTCACACCCCCTCAACCCCACTTATCATCCCACAACCCACCTCAACCTGCCTTATCGTCCCCTCACCCACTCCAACCTCCTCAGCCCCCTTATCCCCCCCTCCACTCACCCAATTCATCCCCCCTGAGCCCCCTTTAAAACTCCCCCAAGCCTTCACTGCATTGGTCTAACACCCTCCTCTTACTCAGCCACTCCATTCCCACCTCAACCCCCTTCACTCAGGCACTCCATTCCCACCTAACCCCCCCGCCCTTAAAACTCCCCCAAACCTCTCCTATATTAACTGAAATTGTGTTTAGGATTTTTTTCAGAGCCCCACTCACCTACTCCATCCATACTCCCTCAACCCCACTAATCATCCCCCCTGCAACCCACCTCAACCCTCTTATCCTCCCCTCACCCACTATCCTCCTTATCCTCTCTCCATCTCCCATTCCATTCCCCCTGAACCCCCTTTAAAACTCCCCCAAACCTCGACTGTATTGGTCTAACACCTCCCCTTACGCAGCCACCCCATCCCCCTCACTCAGGCACTCAATTCCCACCTCAACCCCCCCCCCCCCCCGCTTAAAACTCCCCCAAATCTTTCTTCAGAGCCCCATTCACGCACTCCATTCCCCCTTCAATCCCCCTTAAAACTCCCCAAACCTGTGCTGCATTAATTTAAATTGGATTCAGTTTTTTGTTTAAGAGCCCCACTCCATCCACACCCCCCTCAACCCCACTTACCATCCCCCCTGCAACCCACCTCAACCCTCTTATCCTCCCCTCACCCACTCCAGCCCCCTTATACCCCCCTCCTCCACCCCATTCACCCAATTCAGTCCCCCTGAACCCCCTTTAAAACTCCCCCAAACCTCCACTGCATTGGTCTAACACCCTCCCCTTACTCAACCACTCCATCCTTCCACTCACGCACCCCATTCCCCCCCACCCACCCCCCCATAAAACTCCCCCAAACCTCTCCTGCATTAACTGAAATTGTGTTTAGGATTTTTTTGAGAGCCCCACTCATGCTCTTCAATCCCCCTTAAAACTCCCCCAAACCTGTGCTGCATTAACTTAAATTGGTCTCAGATTTTTTTAAGAGCCCCACTTACGCACTCCATTCCCCCTTCAATCTCCCTTAAAACTCCCCCAAACCTGTGCTGCATTAACTTAAATTGGTTTCAGGGTTTTTTTAAGAGCCCCACTCACCCACTCCATCCACACCCCCCTCAACCCCACTTATCATCCCCTCCATAACCCACCTCAGCCCCCTTATCCTCTTCTCACCCACTCCAGCCCCCTTATCCCCCCCTCTTCCACACTCCATTCACCCATTTCATCGCTGCTGAACTCCCTTTGAAACTCCCCCAAACCGCTACTGCATTGGTCTAACACAGCCACTCCATCCCCCCTCTCCCCCACTCACACACTCCATTCCCACCTGAAACCCCCTTAACTCCCCCAAACCTGCATTAACTGAGATTGTGTTTAGGATTTTTTTGAGAGCCCCACTCAGGCACTCCATACCCCCTTCAATCTCCCTTAAAACTCCCCCAAACCTGTGCTGCATTTACTTAAATTGGTCTCAGGTTTTTTTTAATAGCCCCACAATCCCACTCCATCCACACACCCTCAATCCCACTTATCATCCCCCGCACAACCCACCTCATCCCCCCTTATCCTCTTCTCATCCACTCCATCCCCCTCAGCCCCCTTATCCCCCCCTCTATTCACCCAATTCATCCCCCCTGAACCCCCTTTGAAACTCCCCCAAACCTCTACTGCATTGGTCTAACACTCAGCCACTCCATCCCCCCTCCCTCCACCACTCACACACTGCATTCCCACCTGAAACCCCTTATAACTCCCCCAAACCTCTGTCGCATTAACTGAAATTGTGTTTAAGATTTTACAGAGCTCCAGTCACACACTCCATTCCCCCCTCAATCCCTCTTAAAACTCTCCCAATTCTGTGCTGCATTTACTTAAATTGGTTTCCTTTTTTTTTTTAAGAGCCCCACTCACCCACTCCATCCACACCCCCTCAACCCCACTTATCACCCCCCCACAACCCAAATCAATTCCCCTTATCCTCCAATCACACACTCCCATCTCCCTCAGCCCCCTTATCCCCCCTCCTCCACCCCATTCACCCAATTCATTCCCCCTGAACCCCGTTTAAAACTCCCCCAAACCTCCACTGCATTGGTCTACCACCCTCCCCTTACTCAACCACTCCATCCTTCCATTCACGCACCCCATTCCCCCCCACCCACCCCCCATAAAACTCCCCTAAACCTGCATTAGCTGAAATTGTGTTTAGGATTTTTTTGAGAGCCCCACTCACGAACTCCATTCCCCCCTCAATCCCCCTTAAAACTACCCCAAACCTGTGCTGCATTAACTTAAATTGGTTTCAGATTTTTTTTTAAGAGCCCCACTCTCCACTCCATTGCCCCGTCAACCCGTTATCATCCTCTCCGCCCCCCCACAACCCACCTCTCACTCTTATCCTCCATCCCCCGCAACCCCCTTTATCCCCCCTCCTTCACCCACCCACTCACCCAATCCATCCACCCCTGATCCCTCCTTGAAAGTCCCCCAAACCTCTCCTGCATTGGTCTAACACCCTTCCTCACTCACCCTCTGTATCCCTCAACTCCCACCCCCCCCCCCCCACCTGATCAATATCTGTTTGTTTTTAACATCATGCCAAGAAGAGGGAGAAAACGAGGTGCAGGATGGTCAACGAACATTAGCAGACGTCAACAGGCAGAAATTAGAAGGCAACAAGAAAAAACGGGACATCTCAAGGAAGGCCAAAAAAGAGATCGAAAGAGAGCGCAAGAGAGTAGTAGTGAAGAAATGCAACAAACGAGTACTAAACGTCTCAGGGATAACCAAAAAGGAATGCAACACAGAAGAGAAGAAGAGACGCAACAAGAAACGACTGAGCATCTTCAAAAGAGAGCGCAAGAGAGTAGTAGTGAAGAAACACAACAAGCAAGAACTAAACGTCTCAGGGATGAGCAAACAAGAATGCAACACAGCAGAGAACAAGAGACGCAACAAGAAACGACTGAGCGTCTCAAGCATCTCCGAAAGAGCGCACAAGATACAAGGAGTGAAGAAACTCGACAAGTAAGAACTGAACGTCTCAGGGATAACCAAAAAAGAATTCAACACAGAAGAGAAGAAGAGACGCAACAAGAAAAGACTGAGCGTCTCAAGCATCTCCGAAAGAGAGCACAAGATACAAGGAGTGAAGAAACTCGACAAGTAAGAAATGAACGTCTCAGGGATAACCAAAAAAGAATACAACACAGAAGAGAACAAGAGATGCAACAAGAAATGACTGAGAGTGTTGAGGATCAACTTGAGAGCACGCAAAACAAAAGGAGACAAGAGATGGGAGATGAAAGAACTAGAAGAGTGGCTGAAGAGCGGGCCAGGAAAAGAAGAAGAAATGTACAAATCGCAAGGAGAAATCTATCTGCTGATGTTGGTGAAATGACCAAGATTTGCCCTCAGTGTCGAGCGTACCGTTTCTCTGGAGAAACTGCAAACTTTTGCTGCATGCAGGGTAAGGTAAACATTGCTCCTCTCTGCACACTACCTGATGAATTGATGAAATTGTACACAATTGACACACCACAAGCAAAAGAGTTCAGAAAGAATATTAGACAATACAACTGCCTCTTTCAAATGACGTCATTCGGTGCCAAGGAAGTTGTGCCACCAAGACCTGGATGGAGTCCTTCAGTCATCATTCAAGGGCAGATTCATCATTACATTGGTCCATTGATGCCTGACCTAGACCAGCCAAGTCAATTCTTGCAGATCTATTTTATGGACCCTCAAGATAGTGTTGAATTGCGAATGGGTATACTGCAAGATGCTGGTATTCAAAGGGAAATTGTTGAGATGCTTGAAAACTTGATGAGACTAAACAACCCTTACATTAATTCAATTAAAGTGGCAAAGGATAGAATTCGAGATTTACCAGAGGCATCCATCGTCATTGATCCAGATCGTCGGCCACCATTTGAACATGAAAGGAGATTTAACAGACAAATTGCCAATGAAGTTGCTGTCATAATACCAAACAATAATGAACCTGAGGCAACATCACGTCACATTATCTTGAAAGAAAGAGGAGGAGGCCTGCGGATCATTTCAGAGTCTCACAGGTCGTATGATAGTCTTCAATATGTTCTTTTCTTTCCGCTTGGAGATGATGGATGGCATTACCAACTCAAAATGCGTAACAGCAGGAAGTTGACAGCGATGCGATATTATGCCTATAAGATCATGAATCGTGATAATGAATTTAACCAACTTTTGAGAGGAGGACGACTCTTTCAACAATATGTCGTCGACATGGCTGCTAAGATTGAGAACGATAGGCTCAATTATATTCGCCTAAATCAAGCATCGTTGAGATCAACAACTTACAAAGGCCTGACGGATGCCTTAAATGATAATGACGATTTGGATAACATTGGAAAGCGCATAATCCTCTCCTCAACATTTGTCGGTGGACCGAGATACATGATGGAACGATGCCAGGACGCCATGATGTATGTTCGGAAGTACGGCACTGCTTCGTTTTTCATTACAATGACTTGCAATCCGAAGTGGAGCGAGATCCAACGCGGCCTCTTTTTGAATCAGCAGCCGTGTGATAGACCAGACTTGATTACAAGGGTCTTCGATCTGAAAAGAAAACTCTTCATCAAGTGCCTTACTGGACCGGATGGCCTCTTTGGAAATTGTATAGCTTTTGTCTTGACTGTGGAATATCAGAAGAGAGGACTGCCTCATTTGCACTGTCTGCTGTGGCTTGACGAAGCGAATAAGCCACGGCCACGAGATGTTGACAGATTTGTGCAAGCTGAAATACCAGACCCGCAGTTAGATCCCGAGCTGCATGGATTGGTACTAAAGCACATGATTCATGGACCGTACTGCAAACACACCTCTCAGTGTTGGAAGAATGGAAGATGCAATAAAAGATTCCCGAAGCCATTTATCGAGAGCACAAGGTGTGGAGATGATTCATATCCTATGTACAGGAGAAGATCTCCGGATATGGGAGGATTTCAAGGACATCAAGAACGACGCCGGCATCGACCTATTACTTCTGAATGGGTTGTGCCCTATAATGCTCAACTCTTGAAGTTGTTCCAATGTCACTTGAATGTTGAGATATGCTCCTCTGTCAAGTCGGTCAAATACGTCATCAAGTACACCTTGAAGGGGAGTGATCAAGCAGTTTTTGGACTTAACAGGGATGACGAGATTATACAGTACTTGACTGGAAGATACATTGGTCCATCAGAAGCAGTGGGATCAATCCTTGGATTTACAACTCATGAGAGACACCCTCCTGTCATTCGACTCCAGGTACATCTACCAGAAGAACAACGAGTCGTTATCACAGCCGATGCTGTTCAGCGGGTGAGAAATGATGATTTCGCGAGAACAACTTTAACTGCATTCATGGAATTGTGTTCTCGAGATCAATTTGCACGGACTTTGTATTACACTGATGTTCCCCGGTTTTACACGTGGAACAAGAAGAAATGGCAAAGAAGGAAGGTTGGAAAGATAGTGGAGGATTTTCCAGGTTTTTTTGAAGTCAACGTTCTGGGACGTGTGTATACAGTTTCTCCAAGATGTGGTGATCTGTACTACTTGAGACTGCTTCTCCATCACGTAAAAGGGCCAGTATCCTTTGATTCATTAAGGACACATGATGGACATATTCTTTCTTCATTCAAAGACGTCTGCATAGAAAGAGGTTTGTTGCAAGATGATGACCATTGGCGACAGACGATGGAAGATGCTGAGAAGACAAAGCTCCCTGGTGCAATAAGAGATTTATTTGTCGTTTTGCTGATGAACGACGAGGTCAACAATCCTCGACAACTATGGGATCGCTTCAAAAATTCCATGTCTGAGAATTTCCTTGAAAAAGAATCGACACTAAGCAGTCATCAAAATATCATGATTGATGAGAGGCATCATGATCAAGCTCTGTTGTATATTCAAGACAAGCTTGCGAATTATAACAAGACCCTGGAATACTTTCATTTGCCCAAACCAAGAAATGGAAGGATGAACATTGTTGACAATCCAGAATTGCTGCATGAGTTGCAGTATAGTGTGCCTGAACAACAGCAGTTTGTTGCAGAGAAGGAGCCGATGCTGAATGCTGAGCAAAGAGTCGTGTATGACCATGTGTGCGGCTGCTTGGATAGGAATGTTCCTTCAATGATTTTCATTGATTCCCCAGCAGGAACGGGAAAGACATTTCTCACAAATTTGATCCTCTCCAAAGTTAGAGGTAAAGGTGATGTTGCTTTTGCTGTAGCATCCTCTGGGATAGCTGCTACATTGATGCCTGGTGGAAGAACTGCACATTCTCGCTTCAAGATACCCATCGAAGTGAGCGAGAATACAATGTGCAACATTGAAAAGAATTCCTACACGGCACAGTTGATCAGGCAAGTGAGACTGATTGTTTGGGATGAGTGTCCGATGATTAGGAGGGAGAGCTTCGAAGCCGTGGATAGAACTCTTCGGGATATATGCACCAAGGATGAGCCTTTTGGCGGTATTATTACCGTTTGTTGTGGTGATTTTAGACAACTCCTTCCTGTTGTGAAAAGGGGAAACGATGCTGATATTGAAAATTCATGCATCAAGAAATCCTACTTGTGGAGGACTTTCACCATGTTCAACTTGAAGAGGAATATGCGATTGGGAGATGGAGAAGACGACTATTCTCAATTTTTGCTGAATGTTGGAGAAGACAGGATTTTGAAAAATGAAGACGATGAGATTGAAATCCCACAAGACATGGTTCTAGCTGGAAGATCACTGGAGGATTGCATGGATTTTATATATCCCACCTTCGACAATCCTGCCGAATTATTTTCTAACAATTGTATCTTGGTTCCGCTGAATGACATTATGAGGAGCATCAATTCTAGATGTATCAGATGCTTCCCAGGGATCATGAAGACATACCTTTCGTTCAATGCTGTGACTGAGGGAACTGATGCTACTCACTTCCCAACAGAATTCCTCGATTCAGTGGAGATCTCTGGATTACCACCGCACAAATTGGAGTTGAAAAAGGGATCTCCGATCATTTTAATGAGGAATTTGGCACCACCAAGACTATGCAACGGAACGAGGATGATTGTGGAACAGCTACACAATAACTTGATCGTTGCAAAAATCACCATTGGAGCCTTCAGAAATGAAATTGTGATGATTCCTAGGATACCGCTTACTTTGACAGAAGGCGAAGACATTCCCTTTCAGCGGAGACAATTCCCCGTTCAGACGTGTTTTGCTATGACAATCCACAGAGCACAAGGACAGACCATGGAAAAAGTGTTGATATACCTGGAGAAACCGGTATTTCAGCATGGTCAATTGTATGTGGCTCTTAGCCGAGGAAAGGCTAGGGAAAATGTCAAAGTTTTCCTGAAGGATACGATATCAACGAAGAATGTTGTCATTCGAAGCGTGCTTCGCTGAGCAATGACTCCCCAAGTGGGACCTGGACCAATGAGGCGTCGAGCGGGAGGTCAGAGCATATTAATCGGCCGCACGTGTGGAGGAGCGGCAGGAGCCAATCAGAATGCACCACGTGAACCCGGACCAATTAGGCGTTGAGCGTCACGCACAGAACCAGCGGCCTTTTAACGTAAGTAGTAGATCAACGGGCACCGACTTTAGAGGCGCGGATCCGTTGGGTTCACATTGTAACGTCACACACGGATGACGGGCACTGGAGATGGAAAAGTCCTTCTAACGTAAGTATTAGATCAATTGAGGAAGGATATTCTTGCTATGGAGGGCGTGCAGCGTAGGTTCACTAGGTTAATTCCCGGAATGGCGGGACTGTCGTATGTTGAAAGGCTGGAGCGATTGGGCTTGTATACACTGGAATTGTCTATTGTCTATAATTGGCCCCAACTGCACAGGCGCGGACCCGTTGGGTTCGCATTGAGTCACCAACAGCAAAGAGACATCGAGTAGCAGCAAGGGCTAGAATGAGGGGGTATGGGGAGAACGAGGAGGTATAGGGAGTAGGCAGGAACAGGGTACTGATTGAGAGTGATCAGCCATCATCGCATTGAATAAGAGACATCGAAAGACAGTGAGGAGCAGAAGGGAACAAGAGGAGCAACAACAAATAACTGGACGTGTGAGGATCTAATGCTTTTGTGCCAGGAGGAGGGAGCAAACAATTCACAGCTTGGTCAAGGAAGGAACGACGCGAGGAGACATCGAAAGGGAGTGAGTAGCAGAAGAGACATCGAGAGGCAGTGAGGGACAGAATGGAACAAGAGGAGCAACAATAAATAACGGGACGTGTGAGGATCAACGAGAACGGACGCAAAACAGAAAGTGACAGGTACTAAAGAACCTTTTTGAGGTTTATTTTATTTCAAGAAAAAGAAATTGCCATTTTGATCTAATGATTTTGTGTTCATTAATAAGTAGGTTTTTATTTAGAATTTATAAATATATACATCGTAATATTTCTATATTTTTTAGATTATGCCAAGAGGAGGGAGCAAACAATTCACAGCTTGGTCAAGGAAGGAACGACACAAAGAGACATCGAAAGACTGAGGAGCAGAAGGGAACAAGAGGAGCAACAACAAATAACTGGACGTGTGAGGATCAATGAGAAAGAAAGCAAACAGAAAGTGACAGGTACTAAAGAAACTTTTTCTTTGAGGTTTATTTTATTTCAAGAAGAAAAATGCCATTTTGATCTAATGCTTTCGTGTTCATTAGTAAGTAGGTTTTTATTTAGAATTGATAAAAATATACATCCTGATATTTCTATACTTTTTAGATCATGCCAAGGGGAGGAAGCAAACAAGTCACAGCATGGTCAAGGAAGGAATGACGCAAGGAGACATCGAGAGGGAGTGAGTAGCAGAAGAGACATCGAAAGGCAGTGAGGGACAGAATGGAACAAGAGGAGCAACAATAAATAACGGAACGTGTGAGGATCAACGATAACGAGCGCAAAACAGAAAGTGACAGGTACTAAAGAACCTTTTTGAGGTTTATTTTATTTCAAGAAAAAGAGATTGCCATTTTGATCTAATGATTTCGTGTTCATTAATAAGTAGGTTTTTATTTAGAATTTATAAATATATACATCGTGATATTTCTATATTTTTTAGATTATGCCAAGAGGAGACATCGAAAGGGAGTGAGTAGCAGAAGAGACATTGAGAGGCAGTGAGGGACAGAATGGAACAAGAGGAGCAACAATAAATGACGGAACGTGTGAGGATCAACGAGAAAGACGCAAAACGGAAAGTGACAGGCACTAAAGAACCTTTTTGATTGAGATTTATTTTATTTCAAGAAAAAAAAAGCCATTTTGAGCTAATGCTTTCATGTTCATTAGTAAGTAGGTTTTTATTTAGAATTTATAAAAATATACATCCTGATATTTCTATACTTTTTAGATCATGCCAAGGGGAGGGAGCAAACAATTCACAGCTTGGTCAAGGAATGAACGACGCGAGGAGACATCGAAAGGGAGTGAGTAGCAGAAGAGACATCGAGAGGCAGTGAGGGACAGAATGGAACAAGAGGAGCAACAATAAATGACGGAACGTGTGAGGATCAACGAGAAAGACGCAAAACAGAAAGTGACAGGCACTAAAGAACCCTTTTGATTGAGATTTATTTTATTTCAAGAAAAAAAGCCATTTTGAGCTAATGCTTTCGTGTTCATTAGTAAGTAGGTTTTTATTTAGAATTTATAAAAATATACATCCTGATATTTCTATACTTTTTAGATCATGCCAAGGGGAGGAAGCAAACAAGTCACAGCATGGTCAAGGAAGGAATGACGCAAGGAGACATCGAGAGGGAGTGAGTAGCAGAAGAGACATCGAAAGACAGTGAGGGACAGAATGGAACAAGAGGAGCAACAATAAATAACGGAACGTGTGAGGATCAACGAGAACGAACGCAAAACAGAAAGTGACAGGTACTAAAGAAACTTTTTGAGGTTTATTTTATTTCAAGAAAAAGAGATTGCCATTTTGATCTAATGATTTTGTGTTCATTAATAAGTAGGTTTTTATTTAGAATTTATAAATATATACATCGTGATATTTCTATATTTTTTAGATTATGCCAAGAGGAGGGAGCAAACAATTCACAGCTTGGTCAAGGAAGGAACGACGCAAAGAGACATCGAAAGGCAGTGAGGAGCAGAAGGGAACAAGAGGAGCAACAACAAATAACTGAACATGTGAGGATCAATGAGAAAGAAAGCAAACAGAAAGTGACAGGTAGTAAAGAAACTTTTTCTTAGAGGTTTATTTTATTTCAAGAAGAAAAAATGCCATTTTGATCTAATGCTTTCGTGTTCATTAGTAAGTAGGTTTTTATTTAGAATTTATAAAAATATACATCCTGATATTTCTATACTTTCTAGATCATGCCAGGAGGAGGGAGCAAACAATTCACAGCTTGGTCAAGGAAGGAACGACGCGAGGAGACATCGAAAGGGAGTGAGGAGCAGAAGAGACATCGAGAGGCAGTGAGTGGCAGAATGGAACAAGAGGAGCAACAATAGATAACGGAACGTGTGAGGATCAACGAGAAAGAATGCAAAACAGAAAGTGACAGGTACTAAAGAGAGCTGGATAGAGCTCTTAAGGATAGCGGAGTGAGGGGGTATGGGGAGAAGGCAGGAACGGGGTACTGATTGAGAGTGATCAGCCATCATCGCATTGAATGGCGGTGCTGGCTCGAAGGGCTGAATGGCCTACTCATGCACCTATTGTCTATTGATATTTCAATATTTTTGAGATCATGCCAAGAGGAGGGAGCAAACAATTCACAGCTTGGTCAAGGAAGGAACGACACAAAGAGACATCGAAACACAGTGAGGAGCAGAAGGGAACAAGAGGAGCAACAACAAATAACTGGACGTGTGAGGATCTAATGCTTTTGTGCCAGGAGGAGGGAGCAAACAATTCACAGCTTGGTCAAGGAAGGAATGACGCGAGGAGACATCGAAAGGGAGTGAGTAGCAGAAGAGACATCGAGAGGCAGTGAGGGACAGAATGGAACAAGAGGAGCAACAATAGATAACGGGACGTGTGAGGATCAACGAGAACGGACGCAAAACAGAAAGTGACAGGTACTAAAGAACCTTTTTGAGGTTTATTTTATTTCAAGAAAAAGAAATTGCCATTTTGATCTAATGATTTTGTGTTCATTAATAAGTAGGTTTTTATTTAGAATTTATAAATATATACATCGTAATATTTCTATATTTTTTAGATTATGCCAAGAGGAGGGAGCAAACAATTCACAGCTTGGTCAAGGAAGGAACGACACAAAGAGACATCGAAAGACTGAGGAGCAGAAGGGAACAAGAGGAGCAACAACAAATAACTGGACGTGTGAGGATCAATGAGAAAGAAAGCAAACAGAAAGTGACAGGTACTAAAGAAACTTTTTCTTTGAGGTTTATTTTATTTCAAGAAGAAAAATGCCATTTTGATCTAATGCTTTCGTGTTCATTAGTAAGTAGGTTTTTATTTAGAATTGATAAAAATATACATCCTGATATTTCTATACTTTTTAGATCATGCCAAGGGGAGGAAGCAAACAAGTCACAGCATGGTCAAGGAAGGAATGACGCAAGGAGACATCGAGAGGGAGTGAGTAGCAGAAGAGACATCGAAAGGCAGTGAGGGACAGAATGGAACAAGAGGAGCAACAATAAATAACGGAACGTGTGAGGATCAACGATAACGAGCGCAAAACAGAAAGTGACAGGTACTAAAGAACCTTTTTGAGGTTTATTTTATTTCAATTTAAAAAAAATTGCCATTTTGATCTAATGATTTCGTGTTCATTAATAAGTAGGTTTTTATTTAGATTTTATAAATATAGACATCGTGATATTTCTATATTTTTTAGATTATGCCAAGAGGAGGGAGCAAACAATTCACAGCTTGGACAAGGAAGGAACGACGCAAAGAGACATCGAAAGACAGTGAGGAGCAGAAGGGAACAAGAGGAGCAACAATAAATAACGGAACATATGAGGATCAACGAGAAAGAACGCAAAACAGAAAGTGACAGGTACTAAAGAACCTTTTTGAGGTTTATTTTATTTCAAGAAAAATAAATTGCCATTCGGATCTAATGATTTACGTGCTCATTAATAAGTAGGTTTTTATTTAGAATTTATTATAAATATATACATCCTGATATTTCTATACTTTCTAGATCATGCCAAGAGGAGGGAGCAAACAAGTCACAGCTTGGTCAAGGAAGGAACGACGCAAAGAGACATCGACAGACAGTGAGGAGCAGAAGGGAACAAGAGGAACAACAACAAATAACTGAACGTGAAGGATCATCGAGAAAGAAAGCATAACATAGAGGGACAAGGTATGCAACAACAAAAAACTGAGGGTCAACGAGAAAGTATGCATAACAGAAGGCAATAAAAGACCCAAGAAGAAAGAACTCAATGTCTCGATGATCAACGAAGAAGCAAGCAAAAGAGAAACTGACAAGTTAATAAAATAGATCTTTAATGTTCAAATTGTTATGTTTTGAGTTATTCGCATTTTTTTAACTTTAATAAATTCCTTTTCCACCTGCTTAATCGTCCTCAGCGTGTGACATCTCAATGCACGCCTTTAATTGCACTCCCTCTCCCCTTTCCCCCCTCCTCACCCACCCCTCCCCTCTCCAACCCCCCACCTCACCGTCCCCCCCAATTGAGATTCTTTTTTTTAACAGACAATTTATTTAACAGACAATTTATTTTAAAGAAAAAAGCAATTTCCCCAGGTCGCAATGGAAACCCTACGAGGACGGGCCCAACGGGCCCACTCGGTCTAGTATAATACTAAAACTCTGCGGTCCAACATTCCGTATGTATATACGGAAGATTCCGTATGTATATACGGAAGATTCCGAAGATTTATGTCCATAACTTACAAACCCTGCTCCTCCCAGACGGTACACCAAAGCGCTACGATTTTTGTACCGCCGTATTCACCATTAACGTGGGCAACTATTGTAAGTACTTTCGTTCAAATTGAAGCTACCTTTTTAAAGCTAGAGAGATATTAAAGTTTAAATTTTCATTTCTAACACTTTTCTTGAAGGGTCCAAACCCTACTCCTCCCAGACGGTACACCAAAGCGCTACGATTTTTGTACCGCCGTATTCACCATTAACATGGGCAACTATTGTAAGTACTTTCGTTCAAATTGAAGCTACCTTTTTAAAGCTAGAGAGATATTAAAGTATAAATTTTCATTTCTAACCCTTTTCTTGAAGGGGCTTCAGCGCGTGATGTCACAATGGCACCCGTGCACCAATGAGAGATCAGCTCGGTTTTAAATTTACATCTTCAGCTTGTGACGTCACAATGCTTGTGTGAGATTGTTGCAACATTGTTGCGAAAAGCAACTGCCAGTTTTTTAAAGTTGTGCAAGTCACTTAACATACACAGATCAGCATGGGGCCCCTATTCCCTCCCTCCCCCCCTTCCCCCCTCACCCCTTCCTCCCCACTCCTTCCCACCTCCATCCCCACTCCCTCCCCCCCTCCTCCCCAACTCCCTCCCCACCTCCCTCACCCCTCCTCCCCTAACTCCCCCCCCCTCCCTCCTTCCCTCCATCCTCCCCCCCTCCCTCCACCCTTCCATCCCTCTCCTCCTCCCCCCTCCTTCCACCCTCCCTCCCCCCCTTCTGGTTACAAAGGAAACCCTACGGGGACGGGCCCAACGGGGAAAGAGGGGTACTGGGAAAAGGGGAGGTCCCCCTCCCTCCCCTTCCCCCCTCCCCTCCCCCCTCCCCCTCCCCCCTAACCCTCTCCCTCCCCCTCCCCTCCCCCCCTCCCCTCCTCCCTCCACACCTCCTCCTCCCTCCCTCCCCTCCTCCCGGTTACAATGGAAACCCTACGAGGACGGGCCCAACGGGGAAAGAGGGGTACTGGGAAAAGGGGAGGTCCCCCTCCCTCCCCCCTTCCCCCATCCCATCCCCCCTCCCTCCCCTCTCCCTCCCCCCCGTTCCCCCTCCCCTTCCCCCCTCCCTCCACACCTCTCTCCTCCCTCCCTCCCCTTCCCTCCCTCCCATCCTCCCAATGCTTGTTTGAGATGGGTGCTACATTGTTTCGAAAAGCACCACTAACAGATCGCAGTGAGAAGCACTATGTGACCGTGAATGTTTCAAAACAAGCACTTAAAAAGCACTTATCTTTTTTTAAAGTATTTTTTTTTATTGCAAGTCACTTAACATACACAGATCAGCATTGGGCCCCTATGCTCGTGGGCCACCGGGGCAAGTGTTTCGAAAAAAGCACTGAGAGTGTGTCTGGGGGAGAGAGAGAATGGGGGGGGGGGGGTCTGAGAATGGGGACTGGGGAGGGGGACAACAGGGGTCATTGCGGAGGGGGCTTGGTGGTGGGGGAAAGAGGGGTACTGGGAAAAGGGGAGGTCCCACTTCCCCCCTCAACCCCTTCCTCCCCCCTCCTTCCCACCTCCATCCCCACTCCCTCCCCCCTCCCTCCCCCCTCAATCCCAACCTCCTTCACCACTCAGCCCCTAACTCCCCCCCTCCCTCCTTCCCTCCATCCCACCCTCCCCCACTCCCTCCCCCTCCCTCCACCATTCCATCCCTCTCCCCCTCCCCCCTCCTTCCACCCTCCCTCCCCTCCTCCCGGTTACAATGGAAACCCTACGAGGACGGGCCCAATGGGGAAAGAGGGGTACTGGGAAAATGGGAGGTTCCCCTCCCTCCCCCCTCACTCCCCCCTCCCTCCCTTCTCCCTCCCCCCCTCCCTCCCCCTCCCCTTCCCCCCTCCCTCCCCTTCCCCCCTCCCCCCTCCCTCCCCCTCCCCCCTACCCCCTTCCCTCCCCTCTCCCTCCCCCCCTTCCCCCCTCCCCTCCCCCCTCCCTCCCCCTCCCCTCCCCCCTCCACACCTCCCTACTCCCTCCCTCGAAAAGCAACTGACAGAAGCACTAAGTAGCCGCGAATGTTTCAAAACCAGCACTTAACCGCGAATGTTTTTTAAAAAAGCACTTAACCGCGAATGTTTCAAAACAAGCAATTAAAAAGCACTTTTTTTTTTAAAGTATTTTTTTTTATTCCAAGAGATGGGGGGGGGGTCTGAGAATGGGGACTGGGGAGGGGGACAACAGGGGTCGTTGCGGTGGGGGCTTGGTGGTGGGAGAAAGAGGGGTACTGGGAAAAGGGGAGGTCCCACTTCCCCCTCAACCTCTTCCTTCCCCCTCCTTCCCACCTCCATCCCCACTCTCTCCCCCCTCAATCCCAACCTCCATCACCACTCAGCCCCTAACTAACCCCTCCCTCCTTCCCTCCATCCGACCCTCCCCCACTCCCTCCCCCCCTCCCTCCACCCTTCCACCCCTCTCCCCCTCCTTCCACCCTCCCTCCCCCCCTCCCGGTTACAATGGAAACCCTACGGGGACGGGCCCAACGGGGAAAGAGGGGTACTGGGAAAAGGGGAGTTCCCCTCCCTCCCCTCCTCCCTCCCCTCCCCCCTACCCCTCTTCCCCCCTCCCCCTCCCCTCCCCCCCTCCCTCCCCCTCCCCTCCTCCCTCCACACCTCCCTCCACACCTCCCTCCTCCCTCCCTCCCCCCCTCCCGGTTACAATGGAAACCCTACGAGGACGGGCCCAACGGGGAAAGAGGAGTACTGGGAAAAGGGGAGGTCCCCCTCCCTCCCCCCTTCCCCCTCCCCTCCCCCATCCCCTCTCCCTCCCCCTCCCTCCCCCTCCCCCCTACCCCCCTCCCTCCCCTCCCCCCTCCCTCCCCTCCCCTCCTCCCTCCACACCTCCCTCCTCCCTCCCTCCCCCTTCCCGCCCTCCCCTCCTCCCGGTTACAATGGAAACCCTACGAGGACGGGCCCAACGGGGAAAGAGGGGTACTGGGAAAAGGGGAGGTCCCCCTCCCTCCCTCCCCCCTACCCACCTCCCTCCCCTCTCCCTCCCCCCCTTCCCTCCTCCCTTCCCCCCTCCCCTCCCCCCTCCCATCCCCCCCTCTCCCCCCTCCCTCCCCCCCTACCCCCCTCCCTCCCCTCTCCCTCCCCCCCTCCCCTCCCCCCCTCCCTCCCCTCCTCCCTCCCCCTTCCCTCCCCCAACCCTCCCCCTTTCCTCCCCTCCCGGTTACAATGGAAACCCTACGAGGACGGGCCCAACGGGCCCACTCGGTCTAGTATACTATTAAAACTCAGATCTTCTATATGAATATATTTGTATGTTAGGTTTGGGTAGTTATCAGTGATTTCGGCAAAACGGTAAACCGTCGCGCCACGGTTTTTGCACCGCCTTGATCACCAACATCCCGGCTGACCGGCCGCGATATTTTCATTTAATTTGTTCGTATATTTTTTAAGTTACAGAGGTTGTAAAGCGCTGCCCCCCCCTGATTTATCGAAGTTTTGACAGAAGGGGGGCGCTGCGGTGCGGATTAATCTTCATTGTGATGTCACAATGCCCCTGTGAGATGAACTCGAGCTGACCCCCCTTCCCCCCCCCCCCGCGGTATTCAGCGTGTGATGTCACAATGGACAAGCAGCTGCTATTGGGTGTCTGCTCTTTACAAATTTACATTTTTTTATGAGAAGTACTTGGTCAAGTCATATCATATCATATCATATCATATCATATCATATCATATCATATCATATATATACAGCCGGAAACAGGCCTTTTCGGCCCACCAAGTCCGTGCCGCCCAGCGATCCCCGCACATTAACACTATCCTACACCCACTAGGGACAATTTTTTACATTTACCCAGCCAATTAACCTACATACCTGTACGTCTTTGGAGTGTGGGAGGAAACCGAAGATCTCGGAGAAAACCCACGCAGGTCACGGGGAGAACGTACAAACTCCTTACAGTGCAGCACCCGTAGTCAGGATCGAACCTGAGTCTCCGGCGCTGCATTCGCTGTAAAGCAGCAACTCTACCGCTGCGCTAACGTGCCGCCCTAGTCAAGTCAATTTTATTTGTATAGCACATTTAAAAACAACCCGCATTGATCAAAGTGCTATACATCTGATTAGGTACTAAGGAAAAAAAATGAAACATACAGTGGCACGCAAACA
>NW_027602091.1:32500-50332 GCF_053455715.1 Rhinoraja longicauda | reverse complement strand
CCCCTCTCTCTCTCTCCCCTCTCTTCTCTCTCCCCACTCTCTCTCCTCTCTCCTCCCCCCTCTCCTCTCCTCCCCTCTCTCTCTCCCCACCTCTCTCTCTCCCCTCCCTCTCCCTCTCCCCTCTCTTCTCCCTCCCTTCTCTCTCCCCCACTCTCTCCTCCCCCTCTCTCTCTCTCCCCTCTCTTCTCTCTCTCCCCACTCTCTCTCTCTCTCTCTCCCCCCTCTCTCCCTCCCCCTCTCTCCTCTCTCCCCACCCTCTCTCTCCCCCACCCTCTCTCTCCCCTCTCTCTCCCCTCCCTCTCTCTTCCCCCCCTCTCTCTCCCCCCTCTCTCTCTCCCCCCAACTCTCCTCCCCCCCTCACCCTCCCTCCCCCCATCGCTCTCCCCCCTTCTCTCCCCCCCCTCTCTCTCCCCCCCCTCTCCTCTCCCCCCCCTCTCTCTCCCCTCTCTCTCTCTCCTCCCCTCTCTCTCTCTCCCCTCCCTCTCCCCTCCTCTCTCCCCCCTCTCTCTCTCCCCCTCTCTCTCTCCCCCCCCTCTCTATCCCCCCTCTCTCTCCCCCCCATCTCTCTCCCCCCCTCTCTCTCTCCCCCCCCTCTCTCTCCCCCCCAACTCTCCCCCCCTCCCCCTCTCTCCCCCCCTCTCTCCCCCCTCTCTCTCTCCCCCCTCTCCCCCCCCTCTCTCTCTCCCCCCTCTCTCTCCCCCCCTCTCTCTCTCCCCCCTCTCTCTCTCTCTCTCCCCCCTCTCTCTCTCTCCCCTCTCTCTCTCTCCCCCTCTCTCTCTCCCCTCTCTCTCTCTCTCCCCTCTCTCTCCCTCCCCCTCTCTCTCCCTCCCCCTCTCTCTCCCCACCCTCTCTCTCCCCCCACTCTCTCTCCCCCTCTCTCTCTTCCCCCCCTCTCCCCTCCCCCCCTCTCTCCCTCCCCCCTCTCTCTCCCCCACCCTCTCTCTCCCCCCCATCTCTCTTCCCCCCTCTCTCTCCCCCCTTTCTCTCCCCCTAACTCTCTCTCTGTCTCTCTCTGTCTCTCTCTCTGTCTCTTTTATATATTAAAAGATTTTAACAATTCATTACTTGATGTGTTGAGTTTTGTGGTGGATGGAGAGAATGTGTGAGAGAGAGGGAGATCAGAGGGAAAAGGGGAGGTGCAACGAGACCTGGGTGTCGTGGTACACCAGTCATTGAAAGTAGGCATGCAGGTGCAGCAGGCAGTGAAGGAAGCGAATGGTATGTTGGTATTCATAGCGCGAGGATTTGAGTATAGGAGCAGGGAGGTTCTGCTGCAGTTGTACAGGGCATTGGTGAGATTGCTGAAATTTTGGTCTCCTAATCTGAGGAAAGACATTCTAGCCTTAGAGGGAGTACAGAGAAGGTTCACCAGATTGATCCCTGGGATGGCAGGACTTTCATATGAAGAAAGACTGGATCGACTAGGCTTATACTCGCTGGAATTTAGAAGACTGAGGGGGGATCTTATAGAAACATAAAATTCTTAAGGGGTTGGACAGGCTAGATGCGGGAAGATTGTACCCGATGTTGGGGAAGTTCAGAACCAGGGGTCACAGCTTAAAGATAAGGGGGAAGTCATTTAGGACCGAGATGAGAAAACATTTCTTCACACAGAGAGTGGTGAGTCTGTGGAATTCTCTATAAACAGAAGGTAGTTGAGGCCAGTTCATTGGCTATATTTAAGAGGGAGTTAGAAGTGGCCCTTGTGGCTAAAGGGATCAGGGGGTATGGAGAGAAGGCAGGTAGAGGTTACTGAGCTGGATGATCAGCCATAATCATATTGAATGGCGGTGCAGGCTCGAAGGGCCGAATGGACTACTCCTGTACCTATTTTCTATGTTTCCCATTTTCTGTCTCCCTCCTTTCTTAAAAAGTGGAATAACATTAGCTACCGTCCAATCCACGGGAACTGCTCCTGAATCTATAGAACATTGGAAAATGATCACCAATTCGTCCACAATTTCTAGAGCCACTTCCTTAAGTACCCTGTGATGTAGACCATCAGGCCCTGGGGATTTATCAGCCTTCAATCCCGTCAGTCTACCCAACACCATTTCCTGCCTAATGTGAATTTCCTTCAGTTCGTCCGTCACCCTAAGACCTCCGTCCACTAGTACATCTGGGAGATTGATTGTGTCTTCCTTATTAAGACAGATCCAATGTACCTGGTCAGCTCGTCTGCCATTTCCTTGTTTCCTTAATAAATTCGCCTGCTTCTGTCTTCAAGGGACCCACATTTATCTTACCATTTTTTAAACTCTTGACATACCTAAATAAGCTTTTACTATACACATTTATGTTCTTGGATATTAGGTTACCGCTAAACTGTAGCCTTGAAATCAGAGGAATTAAACATCAGCAGGTGTCCACATTGCTCAAAGATGCAAAAAACATAACATAATTGCCTGTCATATACATTGGTCATTTTTATAATAGTCCTTGATCATTGAAGTGTTTATTTCAGTGTCTACGAGTGCCAGGTTTGCACTGCACGACGGGAGATTTTCTCGCTTGAACTACTTGATAAATAAGCACACAAATAAAGTCTGCGTGTGTGGCAGCTTTCTCTGTGCCGTTGTGTAGACAGCCCAGACGGATGAGTTGGTCATTTACTCTCAGAACGACCTTGTTGTCTGGCCTGAGGGTTTGAATTCACATCTACCTGTCGACTGGTCTGAAGTAGTTCACTACAAACTAAACTGCAGGTTGAATAGACCCACAGGTAGTGTTCACCGCCTGGAATTAATATTCCCACTGGGCGAAGGGAAGAGCACAGTTACTCAACTCCCCCTTTCTCAGATCTGAAGATACGTTTTAATTGTCAGCGTTGTGTATTATTCTTTCAAATGTATGCCGGAGAGAGTTCATTACCATTTCTAACCTGTGTTAATTAAGAAGAAAATAACAAGTTAATGCATCTTCAGCTGCCGTGTTTACCAGCGTGGATCGAGCAGCAAAATGGAGTTAGTTCTCATTAATGTTTAGATTAATTATGGATATTGAACTTGAGTTGACCCTTTAGAATCGAACATTTGAATTAAAAAGAAGGAATTCTTTGAGAGGATCTGGGAAAAATGGATCGTTTATTTGAGCCATGACACCAACTAGATAAATGCCGAGCTAGATATTGGAAGATTGTGTTATATAGAACTAGATGGTATGTTTGTGCGAATATTGAAATACCTCTAGATAACAATCGTTACTTTTTAATATTTTATTTAGTAAGTGTACCACACTGTCTTATGCATTTATTTATTTATCTATCACCTTTATTTATTTATTCATTTTTGATATTTTTCTTATTTTATTTTATTTATGTCGATGATGCACTGTTTTGTATATATCTCTGTGAAAAATCAATAAAATCTGATTGAAAAAAAGAAAGGGTCCTTTATTTTACATCGTATCAAATGTAAAACATCGGGGTCAGATTTAATGTGATCATGTCACTGCTTATCCACACCCATCACTGACCACACTGATAATGTCACTGCTTATCCAGACTCATCACTGACCACACTGATAATGTCACTGCTTATCCAGAGAGAGAGAGAGAGAGAGTGAGGATTGTGGAGAGGAAGAGGGAAGGAGTGTGGAGAGTAAGGGAGGTGAGTGGGGAGAGAGGAAGGTGTGTGGGGAGAGAAAGGGGAGGAGTGGAGTGAAAAGAGGAGGAGTGTGGGAATGGAGGATGGGAAGAGAGGGGATGTGGGGAGAGGAATTGAATACTGTGGGAAGAGAGAGAAGGTAGGATGAACGTGGAGAGCGAGGGGGAGTGTGGTGGGAGAGAGGGGGAGTGTGGGTTAAATGACGGGGAGGAGTGTGGGGAAATAGGTTGTTTTAGGGGACAGGGGAGGGAGGAGTGTGAGAGAGAGGGAGGAAGGATGGTATGGAAAGAGTGGAGGGATGGGGACAGAGAGGAGGGGAGAGAGAGGGATAGGAGTGACGGGAGGGTGGTGGAGTATTGGGAGAGATAGAGGGGGTGTGGGGAGAGAGGGGGAGGAGTGTGGGCAGAGAAGGGGTTGTGCGTGGGGAGAGAGATGGGGAAGAATGTGGGGAGAGAGAGAGTGGGAGGAGTGTGGGGAGACAGAGGGGGAGGAGTAGTGAGTGTGTGGGGAGAAAGACGGAGTGTGAGGATGGAGAGTGAGAGGAGAGTGGGGAGAGAGGAAGTGCGGAGAGAGAGGGGGAGCAGTGTGGGGAGAGAGATTAGAGGAGTGTGGCATGACAGAGAGGAGTGTGGGGAGATATTGGGGAGGAGTGTGGAGAGAGGGGAGGAGGTGGGAAGTCAGAGGGTCGGAAAATTGGTGAGCAAGAGGAGGATTAGTATGTGGGGAGAGTGAATGGCGGAGGGGGAGGGAGAGGGAGAGAGGCAGGGAGAGTGAGGAGTGTTGGGGGAGACGCATTATGTGTTACTTTATCACTTGTATGCCGGAGAAAGTTATTTACTCATTTTAACCACTGCCTATTAAAATGAAAATAACAAATAAATATGTCTGCACCTGCCAACGTGGATAGAACAGCAAGATGCAGTGAGAGCTCATTAGAGACGAGATTAATTACTGATAATATCACTGCTTATCCAGACCTATCACTGACCACACTGATAATGTCACTGCTTATCCAGACCCATCACTGACCACACTGATAATGTCACTGCTAATCCGGACCCATCACTGACCACACTGATAATGTCACTGCTTATCCAGACCCATCATTGACCACACTGATAATGTCACTGCTTATCCAGACCTATCACTGACCACACTGATAATGTCACTGCTTATCCAGACCCATCATTGACCACACTGACGTCACACACAGGTATGTTCTTTGTGTCATCCATTCCAAGGACATCTCACATACTGTAACAACCAGCTACCCAGTTCCATCGCATGCTGCTCAAATATATTTTCACCACCTTTGACAACATTTGCCCCGTCCTGATTGGTACGGACACCTCTGAACTCACTGATGGTTTCACTTCCCATCTGCGTCTGATTCTGAACACACTTACACTACGAATGATCACCCAAATACAGAAAAATCAAGACTTAACTGCTCTTGCAAGTTCCAGCGCTCTCCTCAGTTGTACTTAAAATATCTGCAAGGCCTTTTTGTGTAGTTCTGGTCACCATATTATAGATATGATGTCCTGTTGCCAGAGACAGTGCGGAACAGATTCACCAGGATGTTATCTGGAATGGACAGCGTTAGTTTGAAGACATAATCAATTGGCTGGGCTTGGTCTTCTTGGAGCGCAGGAGGATGAGGGGTGATCTCATAGACGTGTTTTAGATCATGAAAGGAATAGATCGGGTAGATGCTCAGCTTCTCCTGCCCTGAGTAGGAGAATCGAGGTCCAGAGGACATACGTTTAAGTTGAAGGGAAAATGATCGAATAGGAATCTGAGGGGTAACCTTTTCACACAATGGGTGGTGGATGTATGGAACAAACTGCCTGAGGAGGTATTTGAGGCAGGGGCTATCCCAATATTTGTGAAACAGTTAGACAGGTTGGGTACATGAATAGGACAGGTTTGGTGGGATATGGACCAAATGCAGACAGGTGGAACTAATGTAGATGGGGCCTGTTTGCTGGTGTGGGCAAGTTGGGCCAAAGTGCCTGATTCCACACCATATCACTCTATGACTCTATGAGTACAGGGCTGAACTACCTCCTCTGGCAGTTCGTTCCACACCCCCCCAACCTTTGTGTGAAAAATACCCCTCAGGTTCCGATTAAACCCCCCCCCCCACCTCATCTTAAACCTAGCCCCCTGGTTCTTGATTCCCCTTCTCTGTGCATCTACCAGATCTATTCCTCTCATTATATTGTCCAGCTGTAGAAGATCATCCCTCATCCTCCTGCAGCAAGGGATATAGTACTAGCCTATATGCACCAAGGGATATAGTACTAGCCTATATGCACCAAGGGATATAGTACTAGCATATATGCACCAAGGGATATAGTACTAGCCTGCTGAACCTGTCCCTCCAGATCAGGCCCACTGTTCCTGGTAACATCCTCGTAAATCTCCTCTATCACCTTTCCAGATTGACACCATCTTTCCTGTATCATGGTGCCCACAACAGAACACAATATTCCAAATGCGGCCTCACCAACGTCTTACACAACGGCAACATAACCTCCGTATATCTATACACAATGCTATGACCGAAGACGGCCAATGTTACAAAAGTCTTTTTGACCACACTATCAACCCGTGACGCTACATTCAATACACGATGTACCTGTCGTCCTAGATCGCTCTGCTCCACAGTTCATTCACCTTTCTGCCTCGGTTCCAGGTCAGCGGTACTGACACTTCTGAACTCACTGATGGTTTCACTTCCCATGTGCGTCTGATTTTGAATACATTTGCACTACAGGTGAACATCCAAATAAAGAATAATCAAGACTTAACTGCTCCTCCAAGTGCAGCGCTCTCCTCAGTCGTACTTCAAATATCTGCGAGGCCCCTTTGTGTATTTTTGGTCACCATATTATATAAATGATGTCCTATTGCCAGAGGCAGTGCGGAACAGATTCAACAGGATGTTATCTGGAATGGACAGCGTTAGTTTGAGGACAGATTTGATCGGGTGGGATTGATCTCATTGGAGCAAGACTGCAGAGGGATGACCTTACTGAGGCCTGTAAAATTATGTCAACTATAGCAGGGTTGAGTAGATGGTCACAGTTATTTCCCAGGCTGGGAGAATCTGAACCCAGAAAAGTTACGTTTAATCGAAAGGGGAGAGATTTAAGGGAATTCTGACTTCAAAGATGGAGCAATCTTTTCATTTGAGGCGGTGGGGACAGATACCATCTCAGCAAATACACAGCATTTGGACAGCCGTTTGTTTCGGATAGGAATGGAGGGATATGGGACAAATACAGGTGAATGAGATTACCGTAGATAGGCTTCTCTGTCCGCATGGACGAGTCGGGGCGAACGGCCTGTTTCCCTGCTGTTCCCATGACTGGAATAACCGGTTCTGTCATTTCTAATGTGCTCTGTCATCGGCCTCCCCAACACTGACTGCACAACAGTGGCGATATTGTATTGGGTGGTGGTGTCACCAACAACGGAGGCACGTTGTTCATCTCCCTCACAAGTGTCCAACAGGTGCTTCACTCTCCTCAAACTAAACTCCAGCCTGGAAATCCGAGGAATTAAACGCCAATAGGTGTCGAATTTTCTCAAACCTGCAGTTTAAACAACAACACGATATAACTGCCTGTCATATACGTTGGTCGTTTTAATATGTCTCTAATCATTGAAGTGTTTCTTTCCGTTTCTATGTGTGCCAAATATATACAGCAGGAAGGGAGAAACGCTCTCTTGTATTAATTAATAAATAGGCACAGAAATACAGACTGAGCTCTCTTGAATTAACTGGAATTTAGGATGAGAGGTGATCTTGACGAAACATATAGAATTCTGAAGAAGGGTCTCCACCCATTCCTTCTCCCAAGAGATGCTGCCTGTCCCGCTGAGTTACTCCAGTTTTTTGTGTCTATCTTCTGTTTAAACCAGCATCTGCAGTTCCTTCTTACACATATACAATTCTTAAGGGATTGGAAAGGCTAGATACAGGAAAAATGTTCCCGATGTTGTGGGAGTCCAGAACAGGGATCACAGTTTGCGAATAAGCGGTAGCTCAATTATTACTGAGATGAGGAAAAACTGAACTGTCGTCGGCCTCCCCAGTTGAGATGAATTGTGAATCTGTGGAATCTGAGGGGTAATGTTTCACATAAATCGTGGTGGGTGTGTGGAACGAGCTGCCAGAGGAGCTAGTTCAAACCTGTACTCATAGAGTCATAGAGTGATATGGTGTGGAAACAGGCCCTTCGGCCCAACTTGCCCACTCCAGCCAAAATGCCACATCTACTCTAGTCCCACCTGTCTGCATTTGGTCCATTTCCCACCAAACCTGTCCTATTCATGCACCTGTCTAACTGTTTCATGAATGTTGGGATAGTCCCTGCCTCAAATACCTCCTCTGGCAGTTTGCTCCATTCATCCAACACCCACTGTGTGAAAATGTTACCCCTCAGATTCCTATTCAATCATTTCTCCTTCACCTTAAACGTATGTCCTCTGGACCTCGATTCTCCTACTCAGGGCAGGAGAAGCTGAGCATCTACCCGATCTATTCCTTTCATGATCTAAAGCATGTCTATAAGATCACCCCTCATCCTCCTGCGCTCCAAGAAGACCAAGCCCACCCAAATGATTCTGTCTTCAAACTAACGATGTCCATTCCAGATACCATCCTGGTGAATCTGTTCCGAATTGTCTCTGGCAACAGGACATCATACCTATAATATGGTGACCAGAACTACACAAAAAAGGCCTTGCAGATATGTGAAGTACAACTGAGGAGAGCGCTGGAACTTGGAAGAGCAGTTAAGTCTTGATTTTTCTTTATTTGGGTGCTCATTTGTAGTGTAAGTGTGTTCAGAATCAGACACAGGTGGGAAGTGAAACATTCAGTGAGTTCAGAGGTGTCCGTACCAATCAGCATGGGGCAAATGTTGTCAAACGTGTCGCTGGTGAAAATATATTTGAGCAGCTTGCGATGGAACTGGTTGTTACAGTATGTGAGATGTCCTTGGAATGGATGATACAAAGAACATACCTGTGTGTGACGTCAGTGTGGTCGGTGATGGGTCTGGATTAGCAGTGACATTATCAGTGTGGTCAATGATGGGTCTGGATAAGCAGTGACATTATCAGTGTGGTCAGTGATGGGTCTGGATAAGCAGTGACATTATCAGTGTGGTCAGTGATGGGTCTGGATAAGCAGTGACATTATCTGTGTCGTCAGTGACGGGTCTGGATATGCACTGACATTATCAGTCTGGTCACTGATGGGTCTGGATAAGCAGTGACATTATCAGTAATTAATCTCGTCTCTAATGAGCTCTCACTGCATCTTGCTGTTCTATCCACGTTGGCCGGTGCAGACGTTTTTATTTGTTATTTTTATTTTAATAGGCAGTGATTAAAATGAGTAAATAACTTTCTCCGGCATACGAGTGATAGAGTAACACATAATGCGTCTCCCGCAACACTCCTCACTCTCTCTGCCTCTCTCCCTCCCCCTCCGTCCATTCTCTCTCCCCCATATTAATCCCCCCTCTTGCTCCCCAATTTTCCGACCCTTTGACTTCCCACCTCCTCCACTCTCTCCACACTCCTCCCCACTATCTCCCCACACTCCCATCTGTCCTGCCACACTTCAACCTCTCTCCCCACACACATCTACCTCTCTCTCCACACCCCCTCTCTCCCCACTCTCCTCTCACTCTCCACCCCTCACTCTGTATTTCTCCCCACACACTCACCACTCCTCTCATTCTGTGTCCCCACACTCCTCCCCCTCTGTCTACCCCATTCCCCCCCCTCTGTCTCCCCACATCCCCCCTCATTCCCCACACACCTCCACCTCTATCTCCTCCCCTCTCTCCCCATTCATCCATTCTCTGCCCCATCTCTCTTTCCCCACATACCTCCCCTCTCTCGCCTCACTCCTTCCTCTATATCTACCCTCCCCTTTCTCCGCCACATTCCCCCACTCACTCCCCACTCCTCCACTCTCTCCCCACACTCCTCTTGTACCTCTTTCCCCTGTACCCGTCGCTCTCGCTACATTCACCCCCCCACCCTTCTTTCACTCTCCCCCACTCCTCCCCTCCATCCTCACATTCCTCTAACTCGCTCTCCACACTATCCTTCCTCCCTCTCTTTCACACTCCTCTCTCTCCGTATGCCCACTCCCCCCTCTCCCCACAGTCCTCCCCTCTTAATTCCCACATTCCTAATTTCTCTCCACAATCCCCATCCTCCCTCAACACTCCTCCCTCTCTCTCTCACCACACACCTTCCTCTCTCTCACACCCATCTCCGCTCTCCCCCACTCCCCCCTCCATCCCCACATTCATCCCACTCTCTCCCCACACAATCCTTCCACCCTCTCTCTCACACTCCTCCCTCCCCAGTCCCCTAAAACCCACCTCTCTCCCACAGTCCTCCCCGTCATTCTCCCCACACTCCCCCTCTCTCTCCTCACACTCCCCTCTCGCTCCCCACATTCATCCTGTCTACTCTATCTCCCCACTCCCTGTCTCTCCCCACACTATTCAATTCCTCTCCCCAAACCCCCTCCATTCCCACCCTCCATCCCCTCCCACCACTCATCCCCTTTCTCCCCCCACACACCTCTCTCTCTCTCTCCACGTTCCTCCCCTCTTCCTCCCCACACTCTTCACTCTCTTTCTCTCTGGATAAGCAGTGACATTATCAGTGTGGTCAGTGATGGGTCTGGATAAGCAGTGACATTATCAGTGTGGTCAGTGATGGGTCTGGATAAGCAGTGACATTATCAGTGTGGTCAGTGATGGGTCTGGATAAGCAGTGACATTATCAGTGTGGTCAGTGATGGGTCTGGATAAGCAGTGACATGATCTCATTAAATCTGCCCCCGATGTTTTACATTTGATATGATGTGAAATAAAGAATTCTTTCTTTTTTGTCTCTTCTGTTTTTATTGTTTTTTCACTGAGAAATATACAAAACACTACAACACCATCAATATGAATAAAATAAAATAAGAAAAACAACAAAATTAAATAAATAAATGAATTGATAACTAAATAAATAAAGGAGATAAATAGATAAATAAATACATTTGAAGAAGACAGTGTGGTACACTTACCAAATAAAATATAGAAAAGTAAGAATGATTGGTTATCTAGAGATATTTCAATATTCGCACAAACATACCATCTAGTTCTATACAACACAGTCTTCCAATATCTAGCTCGGCATTTATCCAGTTGGTGTCATGGCTGAAATAAACGATCCATTTTTCCCACATCTTCTCAAAGAATCCCTTCCTTTTAATTCAAATGTTCGATTCTACATGGGTTGAGGAAGGATATTCTTGCTATTGAGGGCGTGCAGCGTAGATTTACTAAGTTAATTCCCGGAATGGCGGGACTGTCATATGTTGAAAGACTGGAGCGACGAGGCTTGTATACACTGTAATTTAGAAGGATGAGAGGGGATATTATCGAAACATATAAGATTATTAAGGGGTCACAGTTTAAGAATAAAGGGTAGGCCATTTAGAGCGGAGATGATTAAAAACGTTTTCAGAGAGTTGTAAATCTGTGGAATTCTCTGCCTCAGATGGCAGTGGAGGTCAATTCTCTCAATGCATTCAAGAGAGAGCTAGATAGAGCTCTTAAGGATAGCGGAGTCAGGGGGTATGGGGAGAAGGCAGGAACGGGGTACTGATTGAGAATGATCAGCCATGATCACATTGAATGGTGGTACTGGCTCGAACGGCCGAATGGCCTCCTCCTGCACCTATTGTCTATTGTTAACTCGTTCAATATCCATAATTAATCTGAACTTTAATGAGCACTAACTCCATCTTGCTGCTCTATCCACGCTGGTAAACACGGCAGCTGAAGATGCGTTAACTTATTATTTTCTTCTTAATTAACACAGGTTAGAAATGCTAATTAACTCTCTCCGGCATACATTTGAAAGAATAACACATAATGCTGAAAATTAAAATGCAGCTTCAGATCTGAGAAAGGGGGAGATGGCTAAATGTTCTGTGTACTTCGCCCAGTGGGGAATATTAGTTCCAGCCGGTGAACACGAGCTGTGGCTCTGTTCAATCTGCAGTTTATTTTGTGGTGAACTACTTCAGACCAGGTGACAGGTAGATGCCAATTCAAACTCACAGACCAGACAGTAAGGTCGGTCTGAGAGTAAATGACCAACTCATCCGTCTGGGCTGTCCACACAGCGGCACAGAGAAAGCTGCCACACACGCAGACTTCATTTATGTGCTTATTTATCAAGCAATTCTCCCATCATGCAGTGCAAACCAGGCACTCGTAGAAACTGAAATAAACACTTCAATGATCAGGGACTGTTATTAAAAATGACCAATGTAAATGACCAATGTACGTGACAGGCAATTATAATGTTTTCTGCTTAATCTGCACCTTTGAGAAGAGTGGACATTTATTGATGTTTAATTCCCCTGATTTCAAAGCTCGAGTTCAGTGGTAATAAAATATCCAAGGGCTATTTAAAAGCAGTTTGTATGTTAGTGCTGTCCCTGACGCAAATTTCAGACAAAGGTTGCCATGTTTCATGGGGAGGGGTGATGCATTTTAGTTCATCTGAACTATTCCCATTTGCCGGCATATGGATCATCTCCCTCTAAACCATTCCCCTCATGTACCTGTCCAAATGTCTTAGTGTTCCCATTATGACGTTACCTATGACACTGTCCACCTCTATGAGGTCACTGCACTGCCTGCTGCGCTCCATGGAATAAAGTCCTGGCGAGCCCAACATTTCCCTGTAGCTCCGACCCTTGTTTTCTGGCAACGTGTTGAAATTATTTTCTGCACTCTTTACAAATTAGTGGCATATTTCCTAAACATGGTGACGTATCCAAGTGCGTCTTCAACAAAGTCTTGCCCAACTGAACATAACTTTCCAACTTTTAAATTTTATTCACTGGCTGATGAAGACAGTGGGAAAAAAACCTTCCCCACCGCCCTATCCCCCTGTTACGTCCCTTTTCTTGCAACTATGTACTTTTATTCTGAGATCCCTCTGCTCTTCAACACTAGCCAGCTAACTACCATTCACGGTGAAGATCATGCCCTGGCTTGTCTTCCCTAATTTAAAATCTCACACATCTGCAAGAAACACTATTTGAAATTTCTCAGGCCACTTTCCAATTTGAAAAAGTTCCTACTCAATGCCTGTGATACCGCCTCCTTATTGTCAACTGCAAACTTTTACATTAGTCCCTTACATTCTCAGGCAACTCATTGACACAGATGACAAACAACAATGAGCGCAGCACCAATCCCTGAGACAGACCACCACTCCTTGACCAATGAACGAAACTGTACCATATGCCTCTTTATAACTGTCCACTGCCGTTATCACCTTCAGAGAGCTGTGAACCTGGATCGCAAGATACTTTTATACATCACTGCTGTTAAGGGTCATGCCTTTAATTGTATATTTTGCACTCACATTTGACCACCCAACATGTCACACTTGCTCAGAATAATTTGCATCTGTGATTTCCCCCACACGTCCCATCTCCCTACTTGATCTATACGCCACTGAATACTGAGACAGCCTCCCTCACATTCCACAACCCCAGAAATCTTGGTGTCATCCGCAAACTTACAAAGCAACCCGTGTATATTCACGCCCAAGTCATTTATGTGTATCACAAACAGTAGAGGTCCCAGCACAGATCCCTGTATATCACTACTGGTCACAGACCTCCAGCCTGAATACTGCCCTTCCACCACAACCCTCTTTTTTCTATCATTCAGACAGTTTTGAATCCATGCGACCAAGTCACTGTTAACTGCCTTCACCTCCTGGATCGGTCTCCCATGGGAGACTTTGTCAAAGGTCCGGATAAGCAGTGATATTATCAGTGTGGTCAGTGATGGGTCTGGATAAGCAGTGACATTATCAGTGTGGTCAGTGATGGGTCTGGATAAGCAGTAATATCATTGTGGTCAGTAATGGCTCTGGATCAGCAGTGACATTATCAGCGTGGTCAATGATGGGTCTGGATAAGCAGTGACATTATGAGTGTGGTCAGAGGTAGGTCTGGATAAGCAGTGACAATTTCAGTAATTAATCTCATCTATAATGAGCTCTCACTGCATCTTGTTGTTCTATCCACGTTGGCGGGTTCAGACGTATTTATTTGTTATTTTCACTTTAATAGGCAGCGGTGATAATGAGTCAATAACTTTCTGCTAGATACGATTGAAAGAATAACACATTATGCGTCTCTCCCAACACACCTCACTCTCTCTCTCTCTCTCTCTCTCTCTCTCTCTCCCTCCTCCCGTTCTCTGTCCTCTCTCTCTCCCCACTTTTCCGATTCTGCTTTCCCACCTCCTCCCCCCTCTCCACACTCCAACCCACTCTCTCCCCACTCTCCCCTCTGTCTTGCCACACTCCTCCAATCTCTCTCCCCATACACATCCCCCTCTCTCTCCCCACTCTCCTCCCACTCTCCATCCCCACACTCCTACATTCTCCCCACACACTCACCACTCCTCCCATTCTTTTCCCCACACTCCTCCTCCTCTCTCCCCCACATGCCTCTCCATCTCTCTCCCCACGCACATGCCCCTCTCTGCACACACTCCTACCCTCACATTCCCCACACTCCCCCTATCTCTCCCCATGCTCCACCGCACTCTCTCTTACCACTCTTCTCATTCCCATACTACCCCTCTCTCTCCCACACACCTCCTCCACTCCCCAATACTCCCCCTGTTTGTCATAAGGTCATAACTGATAGTAGAATTAGAGAGGGGGAGAGAGAGAGAGGTGTGTGTGTGTGAGAGAGAGGGGGTTTGGGGGGGGAGGGGGGAGGGGAGAGAGGGAGGAGAGGGGGAGAGAGTACAGGAGAGGAGAGAGAGAGGTGGGTCTCCATAGAGTGTTTCCGTTTGTGCGTCGATAAGGCCTTTAATGAACCGACTTGTTAGATGGAACCGCCTCTGATCTCCGAGCTGGTTTACTTTGTGTCTGTGCCTATATGAGGAAAGTCAGATATCGGCTACAAGTCTCGCACACATAAAACAGAATGTCCTCGTAAACACAGGGTGGTGGGTGTATAGAACGGGCTGCCAGAGGCAAGTACTAGTGCAACGTTTAAGAAACATTTAGACATGTACGTGGATGGGACGGGTTGAGAGGGATATGGGCCAAAGCGGGCAGGTAGGACTGGGATAGAAGGGGCAAGTTGCACTGGAGTGGGCGAGTTGGGCCGGATATTTCCGTGCTGCATGACTCCATGACGCTCTGACTTTTAAATGTATTCTTATATAGTCCACGGGGGAGAGAAAGATGGGGAGAGAGAGGGGAGAGAGAGAGAGAGAGAGAGAGCGGGGAGGGAGGGGAGGGAGAGAGAGGGGGTAATAAATATTAGCTTAATATATTGTAAATTTTGTTCTCAAATGGATGGGGGGACATGATATCAAATATTGGTTTCGTTTATTATTGTAAATTTATGAAAATGAAGTGGAGAGGGGGAGAGAGAGAGGGGGAGAGGGGAATGAGAGACGGGGAGAGACTGAAGGAAGGGAGAGAGGGGGGTGAGAGAGAGAGAGGGGTAAGATAGAGGGAGGATAGAGTGAGGGAAGTGAGAGAGAGAGGTGAGATAGAGGGGGAAGAGAGAAGGGGAGAAAGGGAGAGGGAGAGAGAGGGGGAGAGAGAGGAGGAAGAGAGGGGAGAGTTTAGTTTTTATTTTAACAGTTTATTTTATTTAGTCAAAAGAGAGGAGAGAGAGAGAAATGGGTCGAGGGGAAGAAAGAGAGAGGGGGAGGGAGAGGTGGAGAGACTGGGGAAGAGAGGGAGACTGGGGAGAAAAAGGAGAGAGGGAGAGGGCAGAGAGAGGGGAGAGATAGGAGAGGTCGGGAGAGGGAGGGGAGGGGAGAGTGGGGAGAGAGGGAGCGGGAAGTTGGTATCAAATATTAATTTATTTTAATTGATTGTTGTAAATGTAGTCTTATAAAATGGGGGGGAGGGAAAGAGAAGTAGAGAAAGAGGGGAGAGAGAGTGAGGGGGAGGGAGAGAGTGGGTAACAAATATTAGTTTAGTTTATTGTTGAATTTATTATAAAATGGAATGCGAGAAAGAACATCAAATATTAGTTTAGTTTATTATTGTGAATTAATTGATTATTGTGAGGGGGGGAGAGAAAGGGGAGAAATTATTTTTAGTTTAGAGACATAGAAACGTAGAATATAGGCGCAGGAGGCCATTTGTCCCTTCGTGCCAACACCGCCATTCATTGTGATCATGGCAGATCATCCACAATCAGTAACCTGTGCCTGCTTCTCCCCATATTCCTAGCTTCCGCTCGCCCCGAGAGCTCTTTAATTTAGTTTAGTTTATTTAGTCAAAGGAGAGGAGAGAGAGAGAGAGAGAGAGATGGGGTGAGTGTGAGAGAGAGAAGGGGAGAGTGAAAGGGGAGAGAGTGTGTCACATTAGTCCACGCGGGAATAGGTGAGGCTTCGGGTCGAGACACTTCTACAGACTGACGTCAGGGGGGCGGGACAAAGAAAGGATATAGGTGGAGACAGAAAGACAGTGGGAGAACTGGGAAGTGGAGGGGGGAATAGGAGAGAGACAGAGGAAATGTCTAAAGTTGGAGATGTCAATGTTCATACCGCTGGGCTGCAAGCTGCCCAAGCGAAATATGAGGTTCTGTTTCTCCAATTTCCGGTGGGCCTCACTATGGCACTGGAGGAGGCCCATGACAGAAAGGTCAGACCCGGTGGCTGAGCACTTCAACTCCCCCTCCCACTCACAGTCTGGCCTTTCTGAGAATTTCACTACTTCACAACTCTCTGGGTGAAAGAGTTTTTCCTCATCTCAGTACTAAATGGCCTACCCCTGATTCTTAAACTGTGGCACTTGGTTCTGGACTCCCCCAACATCGGAAACATGTTTCCTGCATCCCTTAATAATTGTATCTGTTTCTATAAGATCCCCTCTCATCCTTCTAAACTCCAGTAAATACAAGCCCAGTCGCTCCATTCTTTCATCATATGACAGTCCCGCCATCCTGCGAATTAACCTCGTGAACCTGCGCTGCATTCCCTCAATAGCAAGAATGTCCTTCCACAAATTGGGAGACCAAATGTGCACACAATACCTCAGATGTGGTCTCACCAGGGCCCTGTACAACTGCAGAAGGATCTCTTTGCTCCTGTACTCAAATCCTCTCGTTGCGAAGGCTAACATGCCATTAGCTTTCTTCACTGCCTGCCATATCTGCATGCTTACTTTTAGTGACTGATCTACAAGGATTCCCAGGTCTTGTTGCACTTCCTCTTATCATAATCGGACACCATTCAGATAATAATCTGCTTTCTTGTTCTTGCCACCAAAGTGGATAACCTCCCATTTATCCACATTACACTGCATCTGCCCACTCACCCAACCTATACAAGTCACCCTGCATCCTCATAGCATCTTTTTCACAGTTCATCATGCCACCCAGCTTTGTGTCATCTGCAAATCTGCTTATGTTACTTTTTATTCCTTCATCAAAATCATCTATATATGGATTGTAAATGGCTGCGGTCCCAGAACCGAGCCTTGCGGTACCCCATTAGTCACTGCCTGCCATTGCGAAAGGGACCCATTAATTCCTACTCTTTGTTTCCTATCTGCCAACCAATTTTCTATCCATGTCAATACACTGCCCCCTATACTACGTGCTCTAATTTTGCCCACTCATCTCCTGATTGCCCACTAATTGGCCACTAACCAGTGTCCTCATGTACCTGTCCAAATGTCGTAGTGTTATTACTATGGCACTCCCTATGATACTGTGCACCTCCATGAGATCACTGCTCTCTCTACTGAGCTCCATGGAATAAAGTCCTGGCGTGTCCAGCCTTTCCCTCGAGCTCCGAACCTTGTCTCCGGGCAACTTGTTCGATAATATATTCAGCGCTCTTTACAAATTAGTGGCATATTGCCCAAACACGGTGGCTAAAAATATGCACATTACTCCAAGTGCGTCCTCACTAACGTCTTGTCCAACTGAACATAACTTTCCAACTTTTAAATTTTATTCACTGGCTGATGAAGACAGTGGGCCAAAAAAACCTTCTCCACCACCCTATCCCCCTGTTACGTCCCTTTGTTTGCAACTATGTACTTTTGTTCTGCGATCCCTCTGCTCTACAACACTCCCCAGCAAACTATCATTCACGGTGAAGATCAT
>NW_027602091.1:0-30000 GCF_053455715.1 Rhinoraja longicauda | reverse complement strand
AGAGGGAGAGGGTGGGTGAGAGAGAGAGAGGAGAGAGAGAGAGAGAGGGAGCGAGAGAGAGGGAGGGAGGGATAGAGGGAGAGAGAGAGCGGGGTAGAGAGCGAGAGAGGGGGAGAGGGGAAAGGGAGGGGGAGAGGGGGAAGGGAGAGACGAGAGAGAGAGAGAGGGGGGGGGAGAGGGAGAGAGAGAGAGACGGAAGAGAGAGGGAGAGGGGGAGAGAGGGGGGCGGAGGCCCACCCACCCTACCCCTGACCGGTCCCCAGTGCGGAGGGCGGGAGGTTGAGAATGAGGAGGTAGAAACTGAAATAAACACTTCAATGATCAGGGACTGTCATTAAAAATGATCAATATATATGACAGGCAATGGTGTTATTTTTTTCCTGCTTAATCTGCGTCTTTGATTGGGGTGAATGTGAGGGGCTGGGGGTCCTAGAGCGGGGCCGGCGATGGGATCATCCGCCCGGGACTGACAGCTGGAAGATGCGGCGGTGAATGTGAGGAGCCGGAGCCCCGGAGCGGAGAGACTGCGGCCGCCCTCTGGGATGCGCTCAGGGCGCGGGTTTATTAATGAGCCGCAGCGCTGAGGTGAGCGGATATTTCACCGCGCTCTTCACCTGTTCCCTGAACTTGGACTGGGTCACCGCGTAAATAAATGTGTTGGTGCAGCAGCTGAGATTCCTCAGCAAATACCCGACGTAGTTAAAGATCCGTTGGGAATCATTCATATCATTCCCAATCCCTGTGATCTGATAATAGACGAAGTATACAACGTTGGTCAGCCACAAGAGGATGAAGCTGCCGGAGATGGTGAAGAGTAAAACCACAGACCTCCTCCTGCTCTCCATCTCCGGGTCACTGCGCTTCTCCCCCTTGCTCTGACCCCTCAGCCCCTGACGGACCCGACTGGCCACTAAAATGTGCCGGACTGTGAGAGCGTTGAGCAGCAGGATCACAGCGAAAGGGAGGAGCGGAGTTAAAACCGTGTCGATCCAGTCCAAATGCCACCCACCCGGGGTCAGTGTAATAACTGTCCACCGTGGCACAGCCCCACGGGACATTGTCGATGGTTGTCCAGGGTTCCCGTGTGAAGTAGCGGGGAACGTTTTTCAGACACAGCAGAACGCCGGCTGTTGCGAGAACCGCAGCCGCAGTTTTCCCGGTGCAATATTTTGTTTTCAGCTTCTGGCAACAAATGGCGACAAAGCGATCAAAGGTGAAAGTGACGGTGAACCAGACAGAACAGTCCTGTAGATGCAAACGTCAGTACATCGATAACACTGCACACAGGGGTGATGGACAGGAAAACTCCAATACAAGTAATGGTATCGGATCTTATACAAAATGACCACGGTGATCAGGGTGAGTAGATCGGCCGCTGCCATGGCCACCAGGTAGCGAGTGGTGCAGGTGGAGAGGCCGCACTTTCCCCGGGACAGGATCACAATCGCCACTAAATTCACTGCGGAAAGAGAAGGGGAGCGGACACTGGGCATTAATGAACACGGTCTCCGGGGCTGAACACCGGCTCCACTTTCAGCTGAAGATCAGGAGTGTTGGAGTCGGTGCGCGGCTGCAGGTTTAACAATGTCAGACCCGGCTCCGACTGTGCCCGACCTGCCTGCTTCAGGGGAGAGGAGATAAGGGGACGGGCGGGGTAAAGGGCGGGGAGGGAACGAGCAGCCGCCCGCTACAATAGGCGGAATGGTCCTGTCTACAGTTAACCCCGCTCACAGTCTCTGATGGGGCCGGTTTCACAGACTTAACCGTGACCGGCCGCGTTTAACCGGGGCTCTGGGAACTCGGCATCTGATGGGGACGAGGAGGGTTCCAGAGGGAAGGCAGGGACAACTTAGGACCCGGCAGCAGAGTGGCTCCGTTAATGGATTCATTCCACAGTGAGTTCAGTTCGGTAACAACACACGCCGGTAGATCCGCGGCCACCGGTTCAGGAGATCGATCCAATTATTGACCAACAGGCAGGTTGAATCCGACTGTGACAGACTCCACAGTGAGACCTGTCCACAGGAGCGGGTGTTCACTCTGATCAATAACTCAGACACAGTGAACTTCACAATGTAAACCCCTCCCAGTCACACCGTCCCGGAGAGCTGCCTGTCCCGGGCACTGGGACAACTCTGGGCAAGGTCCCACTGAAGGCAAAAACAACATTCTAGTGGGTCCCGGCATTGGGAGAAAAAGAGGGTTAGTTTCGGCTGTGTGAGAATGAGAAAAATCACAGCGTTAATTCAAAAATATTTCATTTAGAGGATTGATATAATTTACACATTCAACGCTCATCAGTTGGGAATATTGTAACACGATCAGAATCAGGTCAACACCGGTTAACGGACGGAGTTATAAAACTTGAATTGTTCTGTTCACTTACCAGGGACTCCAATGGCAGCAATGATCACGTACAAGATTTTCTCCACGTCAAAATATTCGTACACCTTTTCCCACATGTTCTCTGCCCAGCGAAGTGTCCCCGTGATCTACCGGTAATCTCTCGGATTGAAATGCCGGGGCAGTACACTCCCGGAGATTTTATACCATTTTCCGTCTCCACCGGGACAACGAAGTTTCAACAGAGTTAAAATATTGAGATTTTGAAATGATTCGCAAACAGATGACATCAGCCAAATGAAATCCCTGCTGAGACAGGTCGTGATTTATTCAGGGAATTGATTGAGAAACTCCAAAGACTGGGAATGGTGGCGATACTGGGGGATGGAAATTGGGAGCGGCATTTTTCAAGCAAAGGGGATATTGGTTCAAACTCCATCAGGTCCAACTCTCCGCCTTCTGTTGTTTGTCTGATTTCATTCAATCCGCTTAACTCACTAAGGCAATCCCAAATTCCAGGGACCCTCTCAGGGCTTCTGGTGCCCAGTTTGAAGGTGGACTGGGCGACGTTTGTCCACAGGTTGAGGAATTAGATCAACAGACCACCTCGGACTAAAATGGCCCCTGTACTCTGCTTCACCACTCAATATGATCGCGGCTTAACTGACTGCAACCTCACCACCACACTACCGGCGAGGCTGGTAACCATTCACTCCTTGCTTGCCTGCAGTGGGTCTGATTTTGCGCCGGGACAATAACATTCTCTGCCTTCGTCACCTCTGAGCAGGAACGACCCAAAGACTCTCGACACTCAGAGAACAGAAATATTGTGGCTTCAGAATTGTCCGAAACCCAAATAAAACAGCGAATGATGCGGCACATCTCACTCCTCCCTTTCTCTCTCCCTCCATCCTTACTGCTGTCGCTCTCTCTGAACTATCACTCTCTCCTACCATCTCTAATCTTCCTCTCTGCTCCGCCATCTCTCTGTCAACCGCTCTCTCCTCCTTCTCACTCCCATTGCATTTATCCCTCCGTTTCTTTCTATCTATCTGACCATTCCATCGCTCCGTTTTGCCAACCCACGCGATCTGAACTCCGCTCTCTTTTCATGTTCCCACTCTCCCTTTGTTACTTAACTCTCCCTCCATCTCTTCTTTCGTCTTCTCCGCTATCTCTTCCTTTCATCACTGTACTCCCTATCTGTCTCTCTCTTTTCCCCAACATTCCTCCTGCTCGCCCTCACCTCCCTCTCCAAGGCCTTTCTGGCGAAGTGCGGTTAAAACGGCTAGCCACCATGGGTTGTCTCTCTACCCCGTTCCCTCACACTTCAATAGCCCTTCCAGGTGAGGCTGATGTTCACATGCACCTCATCTAATCCCTTCTATTGCATGCGGTGTTCCAGATATGGTCTCCTTTGCATCGGCGTGGTCAAGTGGAGACTCGGCGACCGTTCACTTACCGTCGTTCCGTCAAGGCCTCCAGGATCTTCCCGTTGTAACTCGTCTTCCCACACTGACCTTTCTGTCCTTTGCTTCCTCTATTGCCAGACTGAAGCTACATGCAAACTGAAAGAACGCCACTTCATATTCCGCCCTTGGTGCCTTGCAACAATAGACTATAGACAATAGGTGCAGGAGGAGGCCATTCGGCCCTTCGAGCCTGTACGCACCGCCATTCAAAGTGATCATGGCTGATCATTCTCAATCACTACCCCGTTCCTGCCATCTCCCCATACCCCCTGACTCCGCAATCCTTAAGAGCTCTATCTAGCTCTCTCTTGAGTGCATTCAGACAATTAGCCTCCACTGCCTTCTGTGGCAGAGAACTCCTAATGGTATGAACTTTGAATTATCCAATGTTAGGTAACTAAGTGCAAATTCCCACTTCCCCCTCCCTCTTCCTCGTGCTTCATCCGGACTCGCACCAATATATCCCCTCCACCACATCTTCAACCGATATTACTTCCTCTTTCTTTATAATTCCATCCTGCTCAACCCTTACCTCGCACCTGACAATGAAAACGGTATTCACCCGCTTATCGTTCAACTCGCTTTGTCCTGCTGTTCCCCCGTCCCACCACAATCAGTCTGAAGAAATGTGCCGAACCGAAACTTCACCCATCCATGTCCTTAGCAGGGTTAGCCAGTTCGGCATGCCCTCTACAACTCTCACCAACATCTACAGATGCACCATAGAAAGTATTTTATCAAGATGCATCACAGCTTGGTTTAGGAACAGCTCAATACAAGAACGCAAGAAATTGCTGCGAATTGTCCAGACCATCACACAAAGCAACCTCCCATATATTAACTCAGTTTATAAACCACGCCGCCTCGGCAAGGCCAGCAGCATAATCAAGGACGAGTCGCACCATTGCCACTCCTGCTTCTCCTCTCTCCCATTATGCAAAATGTATAGAAGTGTGAAAATGCACACCTCCAGTTTCAGGGTCAGCGTCTTCCCAGCTGTTATCAGGCAACGGAATCATCCCACCACAACGAGAAAGCAGTGCTGAACTACTATCTACCTCTTTGTTGACCCTCGGACTATCCTTGATCGGATTTTGCAGGCTTTACTTTGCACTGAACGTTATCCCCTTATCATGTATCTATACTCTGTAAATGGCTCGGCTGTAATAATGTATTTTGTTTCCACTGACTAGGTAGCACGCAACAAAATCTTTTCACGATACCTCGGTACACGTGACAATAAACTGCACTGAACTGACATACTCAACTAGATTTCTCCAGAGGTGCAGCCTGACTCGCATTGGATATTGATTGTGTGTGACAGTGCGAGTGTGCGAGTCCGTGCAAGAGTGTGTTAGCACGTGTGTGCGAGTGTGAATGTGTGAGATTGTGCAAATGAGTCGGGGTGTGTGTGTGTGTGTGTGTGCGTTAGTGTATGCGGTTGCAGGAATTTCAATGATTCAATGATACTTTATTTTCACGTACCCAGGTAGAGTGAAATGCTTAGTTTTGCAGACAACCCGGTAACATCATGTCGCAGACCTCACCTAGGCAGTACAAAAGTGTCGCCCCATTTTGACGCCGACAAAGTTACAAACGCTCCCTGCCGCCGCACGGCGGGTCGCCCCTTCGTTCTCGGCGGCCTTCCTCGCTCTCCGACGGTCCACCTCGCTCTCTGCGGTTCCTCGCGGCTCCCACCTCGCTCCCGAGGCGCGGCTCTCATCGCCATTCTCGGTGGGCGAGCCGGGCCGATCGGGCCGACTGAAGGGATTGGCCCCGTCACCGGGAACACTCCCGGCCACGCTGCGCTGCGCTGCTCGCCGCGAACATCCAAGGATACACTCAATCCCAAAATGTGCACGTTTGCATGCGGGTCTGCGTGTGAGAGAGCGGTAGAGTATGTAAGAGTGCCTATATTTGTGTGTGTGTGTGTGTCTGTTTGTGCGTGTGCGTGTGAGTGCATCACTGTGGTGTAGTACTGATGGAATAACATATTGTAGGGTAGTACTGATGGAGTGACATGCTCCAGTGTTGTACTGATGGAGTGTAACACTGTGGAGTAGTACTGGTTTAATGACGTACTGTGGGGGTGTATTGATGGAATGACACAATGTGGAGTAGCACGGATGTAATAGCACATTCTGTTGGAGTGACGCAGTAATACTGATGGACTGACACGCTGTGCGGTGGTACTGTTGCGATCAAAAACTGTGGTGAAATAGTGATGGAGTTACACGCTATGGAGTCGCAGCGATGGGTTAGAACACCGTGGGGTAATGCGGATGGAATGGCAGATTTGAGGTAGTCCTGATGGTGTGAAACACTTTGGGGAGTACTGATGGAAGACAAAACTGCGGAGAGTACTGATGGAATGACACGTTCTAGGGTTGCACTGGAGCGACATGATGTGGGGCAGTACCGATGTAGTGTAACAATATGGAGTTGTATTGATGCAGTGAGACACTGTGTGGTTTCACCGACGGAGTGACACACTGAGCGGTAGTACTATGGGGATGACAAACTGTGGTGTAGTACTAATGCTGTGACACACTGTTTGGTAATACTGATGGAATGACACAATTTGTGGCACTTATGGAGTGACCCACTGGGATAGTCCTGATTGAATGATAAACATCGGGTAGTGCTAATGGCGTGAGACATTGTGGGGAAATAATAATAGAGTGAAACTGTGGGGAATTACTAATGGAGTGATACAGTGCGATAGTGCTGATGGTGTGACATACTGCGGGGAATACTGATGGAGTGACACTGCAAGGAAGTACTGATGGTTGACACTGTGGGTAGTACTGATGGAGTGACACGCTGCGTGGTAGTACTGATGGAGTAATAATGGATTGTTCTGATGGAGTGTTGCACGCTGGCGTAGTACTGATGCAATGATAACCCGTGTGATATTCCTGATGGTGCGATGCTCAATGGGGAGGCACTGATGGAGTGGCACAGTGTAGGGTAGTACAGATAGAGTAACAAACTATATTTTATTACTGATGCAGTGGCACACTGTGGGCAGTGCTGGTGGAGTGACACACTTTGTGGTAGTACTGATGGAATGGCACACTATGTGGCAGTACTGACGCAATAGCATACTGTGGGAGAGTACTGATTGTGTGATACCCTGCGGTGTAGTACTGTTGGATAGACATATACCAGAGTAATACTGGTGGATTGAAACACTGTGGGGTAGTACTGATGGAAGGACTCATTGTGTAGTACTGATGGAGTGACACCCCGTTGGATAGTACTGATAGAGTGACACAGTTTGGTGTATTATTGATAGAGCGACACAGTGTGCAGTTGTACTGATGGAGGAACAAGCGATATGGTAGTACTGATGTCGTGGCACACTGTCGAATAGTATTAATGGTGTAAAACTAAATTGGGCGGTACTGATGTAATGATACATTATAGTACTGATGGAAGGACTCAAAGTGTAGTTCTGATGGAGTGACACATTGGGGGAGAACTGATGGAATGACGCACTGTGGGATAGTACTGTTGGAATAACTATCCATTTGCTAGTACTGATGCAAGGGCATTATATGGGATAGTACCGAATGAATGACACGTTGTGATGCAGTAATGATGGAGTAGTGTTGAAGTAATGGCACATTCTGGGGTAGTTCTGATGGGGTGACACACTGTGCGGTAGTACAGTTGTGACATAATGTGGGATGGGATTGATGGAGTGACACTGTGCGGTAGCACTGATGGAGTGACGTACTGTAGGGTAGTACTGGTGTAATGGTATACTGTTGAATAGTACTGATGGAGTGCCCCATCTACACTAGTCCCACCTGCCCACACAGACCAACATGCCCCATCTACACTAGTCCCACCTGCCCACACTGACCAACATGCCCCATCTACACTAGTCCCACCTGCCCACACTGACCAACATGCCCCATCTACACTTGTCCCACCCGCCCACACTGACCAACATGCCCCATCTACACTATTCCCACCTGCCCACACTGACCAACATGCCCCATCTACACTAGTCCCACCTGCCCACACTGACCAACATGCCCCATCTACACTAGTCCCACCTGCCCACACCGACCAACATGCCCCATCTACACTAGTCCCACCTGCCCACACCGACCAACATGCCCCATCTACACTAGTCCCACCTGCCCACACCGACCAACATGCCCCATCTACACTAGTCCCACCTGCCCACACCGGCCAACATGCCCCATCTACACTAGTCCCACCCGCCCACACAGACCAACATGTGCTAGGAGGATGCTAGGAGGCTGCAGAGTGACTTGGATAGATTAGGCGAGTGGGCAAATGCATGGCAGATGCAATATAATGTGGATAAATGTGATGTTATCCACTTTGGCGGCAAGAACAGGAAAGCAGAGTATTACCTGAATGGTGACCGATTGGGAGAAGGGGAGATGCAACGTGACCTGGGTGTCATGGTGCACCAGTCATTGAAAGCAAGCATGCAGGTGCAGCAGGCAGTGAAGAAAGCGAATGGTATGTTGGCATTCATAGCAAGAGGATTTGAGTATAGGAGCAGGGAGGTTCTGCTGCAGTTGTACAGGGCCTTGGTGAGACAGCACCTGGAGTATTGTGTGCAGTTTTGGTCTCCTAACCTGAGGAAAGACTTTCTTGCCTTAGAAGGAGTACAGAGAAGGTTCACCAGATTGATCCCTGGGATGGTGAGACTTTCATATGAGGAAAGACTGGATAGACTGGGCTTGTACTCGCTAGAATTTAGAAGACTGAGGGGGGATCTTATAGAAACATATAAAATTCTTAAGGGGTTGGAGAGGCTAGATGCGGGAAGATTGTTCCCGATGTTGGGGGAGTCCAGAACCAGGGGTCACAGCTTAAGGATAAGGGGGAAGTCTTTTTGGACCGAGATGAGAAAACATTTCTTCACACAGAGAGTGGTGAATCTGTGGAATTCTCTGCCACAGAAGGTAGTTGAGGCCAGTTCATTAGCTATATTTAAGAGTTAGATGTGGCCCTTTTTGCTAAAGGGATCAGGGGGTATGGAGAGAAGGCAGGTACAGGCTACTGAGCTGGATGATCAGCCAGAGAGATGGCGTCCTCTGTGGATGTGTTTGCACATTGACGCGAGTCCAGTGAGTCAGTGATGCTGGATTTGATGTGTGAGAGGGCCAGCCTTTCAAAGCACTTCTGGATAAATCTGAGGTTGTCCACTTTGGTGGCAAGAACGGGAAAGCAGACTATTATCTGAATGGGGGCCGATTAGGAGAAGGGGAGACGCAACGTGACCTGGGTGTCGTGGTGCACCAGTCATTGAAAGTAGGCATGCAGGTGCAGCGGGCAGTGGAGAAAGCCAATGGTATGTTGGCATTCATAGGGAGGGGATTTGAGTATAGGAGCAGGGAGGTTCTGCTGCAGTTGCACAGGGCATTGGTGAGACCGCACCTGGAGTATTGCGTACCGTTTTGGTCTCCTAGTTTGAGTTTAGGAGCAAAGGGGTCCTTCTGCAGTCGTACAGGGCCCTGGTGAGATCGCACCTGGAGTATTGCGTACAGTTTTGGTCTCCTAATCTGAGGAAAGACATTCTTGCCATGGAGGGAGTACAGAGAAGGTTCACCAGATTGATTCCTGGAATGGCAGGACTTTCATATGAAGATAGACTGGATAGACTCGGCTTGTACTCGCTGGAATTTAGAAGATTGAAGGGAGAAACGTACAAAATTCTTAAGGGGTCGGACAGGCTAGATGCGGGAAGATTGTTCCCGATGTTGGGGAAGTCCAGAACCAGGGGTCACAGTTTAAGGATAAAGGGGAAGTCTTTTAGGACCGAGATGAGAACTTTTTTTTCACACAGAGAGTGGGTACTGATTGAGAACGATCAGCCGCGATCACATTGAATGGCGGTGCGTACAGGCTCGAAGGGCCGAATGGCCTCCTCCTGCACCTATTGTGAGAGAGAGGAGGGGGAGAGAGAGAGGGAAGGGGAGCCAGCAAGCAAGGACAAACATTGACACAAAGAAACAGCGAGCACATGTGGCGACCATTTTGTTGAAATAAACAGTGAGCACATGTGGCCCTTCATAAGCCCACAACTTCCCCAAGGCTCAGCGATCCCACCAATTATCAATTAGCAGCCCGCCCGACGGGCGACATTGTCCACACCCAGTCTCCACCTCTTGCTATTAAAAGATATTTTATAAATTAAAGCTCGTAGCTTTTTGAGGCATAAAATATCTTTTTAATAACAAGATTAAATAGCTCTCCCCATTCTCTTTCCCCTCCTCTCTCCCTCCCCTTTCTCTCCCCCTCCTCTCTCTCCCCCTCCTCTCTCTTCCCCTCCTCTCTCCCTCCCTCACTCCATCCCTCCCTCTCTCCCTCCCTCCCTCTCTCTCCCCCAAACAAAAAACTATGAGCTTTAATTTATAAAATATCTTTTAATAGCAAGAGGTGGATAGCCATCATGCCCGATCTACACTAGTCCCAACTGCCCACACTGACCAACATGCCCCATCTACACTAGTCCCACCAGCCCACACCGGCCAACATGCCCCATCTACACTAGTCCCACCCGCCCACACCGTCCATCATGCCCCATCTACACTAGTCCCACCTGCCCACACCGGCCAACATGCCCCATCTACACTAGTCCCACCTGCCCACACAGACCAACATGCCCCATCTACACTAGTCCCACCCGCCCACACTGACCAAAATGCCCCATCTACACTAGTCCCACCTGCCCACACAGACCAACATGCCCCATCTACACTAGTCCCACCCGCCCACACCGTCCATCATGCCCCATCTACAATAGTCCCACCTGCCCACACCGGCCAACATGCCCCATCTACACTAGTCCCACCTGCCCACAACGACCAACATGCCCCATCTACACAAGTCCCACCTGCCCACACCGACCAACATGCCCCATCTACACTTGTCCCACACCGACCAACATGCCCCATCTACACTAGTCCCAACTGCCCACATCGACCAACATGCCCCATCTACACTAGTCCCACAACGTCCTACATGCCCCATCTACACTAGTCCCACCTGCCCACACCGACCAACATGCCCCATCTACACTAGTCCCACCTGCCCACACCGACCAACATGCCGCATCTACACTAGTCCCACAACGTCCAACATGCCCCATCTACACTAGTCCCACCCGCCCACACCGTCCATCATGCCCCATCTACACTAGTCCCACCTGCCCACACTGACCAACATGCCCCATCTACACTAGTCCCACCCGCCCACACCATCCAACATGCCCCATCTACACTAGTCCCACACTGACCATCATGCCCCATCTACACTAGTCCCACCCGCCCACACCGTCCATCATGCCCCATCTACACTAGTCCCACCTGCCCACACAGACCAACATGCCCCATCTACATTAGTCCCACCCGCCCACACCGTCCATCATGCCCCATCTACACTAGTCCCACCCGCCCACACTGACCAACATGCCCCATCTACACTAGTCCCACCTGCCCACACTGACCAACATGCCCCATCTACACTAGTCCCACCCGCCCACACCGTCCATCATGCCCCATCTACACTAGTCCCACCCGCCCACACAGACCAACATGCCCCATCTACACTAGTCCCACCTGCCCACACCGTCCATCATGCCCCATCTACACTAGTCCCACCTGCCCACACTGACCATCATGCCCCATCTACACTAGTCCCACCCGCCCACACCGTCCATCATGCCCCATCTACACTAGTCCCACCTGCCCACACTGACCAACATGCCCCATCTACACTAGTCCCACCTGCCCACACCGGCCAACATGCCCCATCTACACTAGTCCCACCCGCCCACACAGACCATCATGTGCTAGGAGGATGCTAGGAGGCTGCAGAGTGACTTGGATAGATTAGGAGAGTGGGCAAATGCATGGCAGATGCAATATAATATGGATAAATGTGATGTTATCCACTTTGGCGGCAAGAACAGGAAAGCAGAGTATTACCTGAATGGTGACCGATTGAGAGAAGGGGAGATGCAACGTGACCTGGGTGTCATGGTGCACCAGTCATTGAAAGCAAGCATGCAGGTGCAGCAGGCAGTGAAGAAAGTGAATGGTATGTTGGCATTCATAGCAAGAGGATTTGAGTATAGGAGCAGGTAGGTTCTGCTGCAGTTGTACAAGGCCTTGGTGAGACCGCACCTGGAGTATTGTGTGCAGTTTTGGTCTCCTAACCTGAGGAAAGACTTTCTTGCCTTAGAGGGAGTACAGAGAAGGTTCACCAGATTGATCCCTGGGATGGTGGGACTTTCATATGAGGAAAGACTGGATAGACTGGGCTTATACTCGCTGGAATTTAGAAGACTGAGGGGGGATCTTATAGAAACATATAAAATTCTTAAGGGGTTGGAGAGGCTAGATGCGGGAAGATTGTTCCCGATGTAGGGGGAGTCCAGAACCAGGGGTCACAGCTTAAGGATAAGGGGGAAGTCTTTTAGGACCGAGATGAGAAAACATTTCTTCACACAGAGAGTGGTGAATCTGTGGAATTCTCTGCCACAGAAGGTAGTTGAGGCCAGTTCATTGGCTATATTTAAGAGTTAGATGTGGCCCTTTTTGCTAAAGGGATCAGGGGTATGGAGAGAAGGCAGGTACAGGCTACTGAGCTGGATGATCAGCCATGATCATATTGAATGACGGTGCAGGCTCGAAGGGCCGAATGGCCTACTCCTGCACCTATTTTCTATGTTTCTAACATGCCCCATCTACACTAGTCCCACCTGCCCACACCGGCCAACATGCCCCATCTACACTAGTCCCACCTGCCCACACAGACCAACATGCCCCATCTACACTAGTCCCACCTTCCCACACCGGCCAACATGCCCCATCTACACTAGTCCCAACCGCCCACACAGATCAACATGCCCCATCTACACTAGTCCCACCTGCCCACACCAGCCATCATGCCCCATCTACACCAGTACCACCCGCCCACACAGACCAACATGCCCCATCTACACTAGTCCCACCTGCCCACACCGGCCAACATGCCCCATCTACACTAGTCCCACCTGCCTACACCGGCCAACATGCCCCATCTACACTAGTCCCACCTGCCCACACCGACCAACATGACCCATCTACACTAGTCCCACCTGCCCACACAGACCAACATGCCCCACCTACACTAGTCCCACCTGCCCACACCGACCAACATGCCCCATCTACACTAGTCCCACCTGACCACACCGACCAACATGCCCAATCTACACTAGTCCCACCCGCCCACACCGGCCAACATGCCCCATCTACACTAGTCCCACCTGCCCACACCGACCAACATGCCGGTTTATAAATTAAAGCTCGTAGCTTTTTGATAAATTTATAAATTAAAGCTCGTAGCTTTTTGATAAATTTATAAATTAAAGCTCGTAGCTTTTTGGTAAATTTATAAATTAAAGCTCGTAGCTTTTTGATAAATATATTTTATTTGATAAATTCCACTGGAATTCTCTGCCAGTGGAACTCTCTGCCACAGAAGGTAGTTGAGGCCAGTTCATTGGCTATATTTAAGAGTTAGATGTGGCCCTTGTGGCTAAAGGGATCAGGGGGTATGGAGAGAAGGCAGGTACAGGCTACTGAGCTGGATGATCAGCCATGATCATATTGAATGGCCGTGCAGGCTCGAAGGGCCGAATGGCCTACTCCTGCACCTATTTCTATGTTTCTATGTTTCTAACATGCCCCATCTACACTAGTCCCACCTGCCCACACCAGCCAACATGCCCCATCTACACTAGTCCCACCTGCCCACACCGACCAACATGCCCCATCTACACTAGTCCCACCTGCCCACACCGACCAACATACCCCATCTACACTAGTCCCACCTGCCCACACCGACCAACATGCCCTATCTACACTAGTCCCACCTGCCCACACCGACCAACATGCCCCATCTACACTAGTCCCAACTGCCCACACCGACCAACATGCCCCATCTACACTAGTCCCACCTGCCCACACCGACCAACATGCCCCATCTACACTAGTCCCACCTGCCCACACCGACCAACATGCCCCATCTACACTAGTCCCACCTGCCCACACCGACCAACATTCCCCATCTACACTAGTCCCACCTGCCCACACCGACCAACATGCTCCATCTACACTAGTCCCACCTGCCCACACTGACCAACATGCCTGTTTATAATTTAAAGCTCGTAGCTTATTGATAAATTTATAAATTAAAGCTCGTAGCTTTTTGATAAATTTATAAATTAAAGCTCGTAGCTTTTTGAGTTTGTTTGTGTGTGTGTGAATCTCTCTCTCTCTCTCCTCTCTCTCCCCTTCCCTCTCTCTCTCCCCCTCCTCTCTCTCCACCTCTTGCTATTAAAAGATATTTTATCAATGAAAGCTCGTAGCTTTTTGATAAATTTAAAAATTAAAGCTCGTAGCTTTTTGATAAACTAAAAAAATTAAAGCTCGTAGCTTTTTGATAAATTTATAAATTAAAGCTCGTAGCTTTTTGATAAATTTATTTTATTTGATAAATTCCACTGGAATTCTCTGCCAGTGGAACTCTCTGCCACAGAAGGTAGTTGAGGCCAGTTCATTGGCTATATTTAAGAGGGAGTTAGATGTGGCCCTTGTGGCTAAAGGGATCAGGGGGTATGGAGAGAAGGCAGGTACGGGATACTGAGCTGGATGATCAGCCATGATCATATTGAATGGCGGTGCGTACAGGCTCGAAGGGCCGAATGGCCTACTCCTGCACCTATTTTCTATGTTTCTATGTTTCTAACATGACCCATCTACACTAGTCCCACCTGCCCACACCGACCAACATGCCCCATCTACACTAGTCCCACACCGAACAACATGCCCCATCTACACTAGTCCCACCTGCCCACACCGACCAACATGCCCCATCTACACTAGTCCCACCTGCCCACACCGACCAACATGCCCCATCTACATTAGTCGCACCTGCCCACACCGACCAACATGCCCCATCTACACTAGTCCCACCTGCCCACACTGACCAACATGCCCCATCTACACTAGTCCCACCCGCCCACACTGACCAACATGCCCCATCTACACTAGTCCCACCCGCCCACACTGACCAACATGCCCCATCTACACTAGTCCCACCCGCCCACACCGTCCAACATGCCACATCTACACTAGTCCCACCTGCCCACACTGACCAACATGCCCCATCTACACTAGTCCCACCCGCCCACACTGAACAACATGCCCCATCTACACTAGTCCCACCTGCCCACACTGACCAACATGCCCCATCTACACTAGTCCCACCTGCCCACACCGTCCAACATGCCCCATCTACACTAGTCCCACACCGAACAACATGCCCCATCTACACTAGTCCCACCTGCCCACACCGACCAACATGCCCCATCTACACTAGTCCCACCTGCCCACACCGACCAACATGCCCCATCTACATTAGTCGCACCTGCCCACACCGACCAACATGCCCCATCTACACTAGTCCCACCTGCCCACACTGACCAACATGCCCCATCTACACTAGTCCCACCCGCCCACACTGACCAACATGCCCCATCTACACTAGTCCCACCCGCCCACACTGACCAACATGCCCCATCTACACTAGTCCCACCCGCCCACACCGTCCAACATGCCCCATCTACACTAGTCCCACCTGCCCACACTGACCAACATGCCCCATCTACACTAGTCCCACCCGCCCACACCGACCAACATGCCCCATCTACACTAGTCCCACCTGCCCACACTGACCAACATGCCCCATCTACACTAGTCCCACCTGCCCACACCGACCAACATGCCCCATCTACACTAGTCCCACCTGCCCACACCGTCCAACATGCCCCATCTACACTAGTCCCATCTGCCCACACCAGCCAACATGCCCCATCTACACTAGTCCCACCCGCCCACACAGACCAACATGCCCCATCTACACTAGTCCCACCTGCCCACACCGACCAACATGCCCCATCTACACTAGTCCCACCTGCCCACACCGACCAACATGCCCCATCTACACTAGTACCACCTGCCCACACCGACCAACATGCCCCATCTACACTAGTCCCACCTGCCCACACCGGCCAACATGCCCCATCTACACTAGTCCCACCTGCCCACACCGGCCAACATGCCCCATCTACACTAGTCCCACCTGCCCACACTGACCAACATGCCCCATCTACACTAGTCCCACCTGCCCACACCGGCCAACATGCCTGTTTATAATTTAAAGCTGGTAGCTTATTGATAAATTTATAAATTATAGCTCGCAGTTTTTTTATAAATTTATAAATCAAAGCTCGTAGCTTTTTGAGTTTGTTTGTGTGTGTGTGAATCTCTCTCTCTCTCTCTCCTCTCTCTCCCCTTCCCTCTCTCTCTCTCCCTCCTCTCTCTCCACCTCTTGCTAATAAAAGATATTTTATAAATGAAAGCTTGTAGCTTTTTGATAAATTTATAAACTAAAGCTCGTAGCTTTTTGATAAATTTATTTTATTTGATAAATTCCGCTGGAATTCTCTGCCAGTGGAACTCTCTGCCACAGAAGGTAGTTGAGGCCAGTTCATTGGCTATATTTAAGAGGGAGTTGGATGTGGCCCTTGTGGCTAAAGGGATCAGGGGGTATGGAGAGAAGGCAGGTACAGGATACTGAGCTGGATGATCAGCCATGATCATATTGAATGGCGGTGCGTACAGGCTCGAAGGGCCGAATGGCCTACTCCTGCACCTATTTTCTATGTTTCTGTTTCTATAAATTAAAGCTCGTAGCTTTTTGAGTTTGTTTGTACGTGGGTGAATCTCTCTCTCTCCCCCTCTCTCTCCCTCCCTCCCCATCTCACCCTCCCTCCCTCCCTCTCTGTCTCTCTCCCTCCCTCCCTCCCTTTCTCAAACTCTCCAAAGCTATTTTTTTTTTTTAAATCTCCACTTTATTCCAGAGCTCAGGGCTACACAATAGAAGCGATTATCACATTGGAGTAACCAGACATGAAGGCAGCTTCGGCCCTTGTTTTACATTCACACCTCCGAGAATGTGTACTGCGAAAGCCAGCACAGACAGACAGACGAGTTGTTTGCAAAGATACACGAGGACAGGGAATGTAGCTAGTTTTAAATCTGGGACAGAGAGTTTGAATCTGGCTATTGAACCTCTGGCAGAACTAATAAGATCAGATTCAGACATTAAAGGATTTAAAGTTAATCAGGAAGATCACAAAATTACTTTATTTGCAGATGATGTCCTAATTTGTCTTACTAGACCATTGGAATCCTTAAGAAAATTATATTTCAGATTGGAAGAATACGGGAAAGTATCAGGATATAAAATTAATAAAGATAAAACTGAAATAATGCCTCTTTTTGAAGGCAATTATGACCAATGTAAAAGAGAAAGTCAGTTTAAATGGCAAAAAGAAGGCATTAAGTACTTAGGAGTTAAAGTAGATAATAAGTTAAATAATTTGTATAAATTAAATTATAAACCATTAATAAAAAAAATAGATGAGGACCTGAAGAAATGGATGAATCTTCCAATTACATTGCTAGGGAGAGTGAACTGTATTAAGATGAATATTTTTCCGAGGATACAGTATTTATTCCAAACACTGCCTATACCTTTGCTAAATAAATTTTTTCAAGAATTGAACAAAATTGTGAGGAATTTTCTTTGGAAAGGTAAAATGCCAAGAGTGTCTCTGGAAAAATTAACATGGAAATTTGAATTAGGTGGACTGCAATTACCAAATTTTAAAAATTATTATCTGGCAGCACAAATGAGTTTTATTTCATCCTTTTATCAAGAGGGTGTAAAAACAGCATGGGTTAAAATTGAAATGGATAAAATAAAAGAGTTATGTCCAGAAGAATTTATATATAAATGGAAAGCAAAGCTATTAGTTATGGATAAAGAGTCACCTTTGCTAAAACATTTAATTAATACATTGTTGAAAACAGTTAAAGTTAATGATAAAAGATTTGTTTTAACAGCTAAAACTCCATTAGTAAAAAATAGATTATTGCCGTTTGCTTGGAATAATCAAATACTACAAGTCTGGGAACAGAAGGGTATTAAACATATAGGAGATTGCTATGAAGGAAATAACTTTTTGACATTTTCTCAATTGAGAAATAAATATCAAATTCCAGGGAATAGTATTTTTTTCTATTATCAATTACAATCTTTTTTAAGGGAAAAGATAGGTCATTCAATGTCTCTATTTCAGATTAAAGGAATTGAATCCTTGATTCAGGGCAAGGGAATAAAAAAAATTATATCATCAATGTATAAATTATTACAAAAATCTAGTCCAAAGATAGGAATTCAAAAATCAAGACAAAGATGGGAAACAGATCTTAATATTATCATTGATGAACCAAGTTGGGAAAGATTGTGTTTAGATAGTATGAAAAATACTATTAATGTGAGATATAGTTTAGTACAATATAATTTTTTACATCAACTATATTTAACCCCGAAAAAATTAACCAATTTAAAACCCACAGAGAGTGGGTACTGATTGAGAACGATCAGCCGCGATCACATTGAATGGCGGTGCGTACAGGCTCGAAGGGCCGAATGGCCTCCTCCTGCACCTATTGTGAGAGAGAGGAGGGGGAGAGAGAGAGGGAAGGGGAGCCAGCAAGCAAGGACAAACATTGACACAAAGAAACAGTGAGCACATGTGGCCCTTCATAAGCCCACAACTTCCCCAAGGCTCAGCGATCCCACCAATTATCAATTAGCAGCCCGCCCGACGGGCGACATTGTCCACACCCAGTCTCCACCTCTTGCTATTAAAAGATATTTTATAAATTAAAGCTCGTAGCTTTTTGAGGCATAAAATATCTTTTTAATAACAAGATTAAATAGCTCTCCCCCTTCTCTTTCCCCTCCTCTCTCTCTCCCCCTCTCTCTCCCCCTCCTCTCTCTCCCCCTCCTCTCTCTTCCCCTCCTCTCTCCCTCCCTCACTCCATCCCTCCTTCTCTCCCTCTCTCTCCCCCAAACAAAAAACTATGAGCTTTAATTTATAAAATATCTTTTAATAGCAAGAGGTGGATAGCCATCATGCCCCATCTACACTAGTCCCACCCGCCCACACTGACCAACATGCCCCATCTACACTAGTCCCACCCGCCCACACCGTCCAACATGCCCCATCTACACTAGTCCCACACCGTCCATCATGCCCCATCTACACTAGTCCCACCCGCCCACACCGTCCATCATGCCCCATCTACACTAGTCCCACCTGCCCACACCGTCCATCATGCCCCATCTACACTTGTCCCACACGCCCACACTGTCCAACATGCCCCATCAACACTAATCCCACATGCCCACACTGACCAACATGCCCCATCAACACTAGTCCCACCTGCCCACACTGACCAACATGCCCCATCTACACTAGTCCCACCTGCCCACACTGACCAACATGCCCCATCTACACTAGTCCCACCAGCCCACACCGTCCAACATGCCCCATCTACACTAGTCCCACCCGCCCACACTGACCAACATGCCCCATCTACACTAGTCCCACCCGCCCACACCGTCCAACATGCCCCATCTACACTAGTCCCTCCTGCCCACACTGACCAACATGCCCCATCTACACTAGTCCCACCCGCCCACACTGACCAACATGCCCCATCTACACTAGTCCCACCTGCCCACAACGACCAACATGCCCCATCTACACTAGTCCCACCTGCCCACACCGTCCAACATGCCCCATCTACACTAGTCCCACCTGCCCACACCGGCCAACATGCCCCATCTACACTAGTCCCACCCGCCCACACCGACCAACATGCCCCATCTACACTAGTCCCAGCCGCCCACACTGACCAACATGCCCCATCTACACTAGTCCCACCCGCCCACACCGTCCAACATGCCCCATCTACACTAGTCCCACACCGTCCATCATGCCCCATCTACACTAGTCCCACCCGCCCACACCGTCCATCATGCCCCATCTACACTAGTCCCACCTGCCCACACCGTCCATCATGCCCCATCTACACTTGTCCCACCCGCCCACACTGTCCAACATGCCCCATCAACACTAGTCCCACCTGCCCACACTGACCAACATGCCCCATCAACACTAGTCCCACCTGCCCACACTGACCAACATGCCCCATCTACACTAGTCCCACCTGCCCACACCGTCCAACATGCCCCATCTACACTAGTCCCACCTGCCCACACGACCAACATGCCCCATCTACACTAGTCCCACCTGCCCACACTGACCAACATGCCCCATCTACACTAGTCCCACCCGCCCACACCGTCCAACATGCCCCATCTACACTAGTCCTACCTGCCCACACCGTCCAACATGCCCCATCTACACTAGTCCCACCCGCCCACACTGACCAACATGCCCCATCTACACTAGTCCCACCCGCCCACACCGTCCAACATGCCCTATCTACACTAGTCCCACCTGCCCACACTGACCAACATGCCCCATCTACACTAGTCCCACCCGCCCACACTGACCAACATGCCCCATCTACACTAGTCCCACCCGCCCACACTGAGCAACATGCCCCATCTACACTAGTCCCACCCGCCCACACCGTCCAACATGCCCCATCTACACTAGTCCCACCTGCCCACACTGACCAACATGCCCCATCTACACTAGTCCCACCCGCCCACACTGACCAACATGCCCCATCTACACTAGTCCCACGTGCCCACACTGACCAACATGCCCCATCTACACTAGTCCCACCCGCCCACACCGTGTACAGGTGCAGCAGGCAGTGAAGAAAGTGAATGGTATGTTGGCATTCATAGCAAGAGGATTTGAGTATAGGAGCAGGGAGGTTCTGCTGCAGTTGTACAGGGCCTTGGTGAGACAGCACCTGGAGTATTGTGTGCAGTTTTGGTCTCCTAACCTGAGGAAAGACTTTCTTGCCTTAGAGGGAGTACAGAGAAGGTTCACCAGATTGATCCCTGGGATGGTGGGACTTTCATATGAGGAAAGACTGGATAGACTGGGCTTGTACTCGCTGGAATTTAGAAGACTGAGGGGGGATCTTATAGAAACATATAAAATTCTTAAGGGGTTGGAGAGGCTAGATGCGGGAAGATTGTTCCCGATGTTGGGGGAGTCCAGAACCAGGGGTCACAGCTTAAGGATAAGGGGGAATTCTTTTAGGACCGAGATGAGAAAACATTTCTTCACACAGAGAGTGGTGAATCTGCGGAATTCTCTGCCACAGAAGGTAGTGGAGGCCAGTTCATTGGCTATATTTAAGAGGGAGTTAGATGTGGCCCTTTTTGCTAAAGGGATCAGGGGGTATGGAGAGAAGGCAGGTACAGGATACTGAGCTGGATGATCAGCCATGATCATATTGAATGTCGGTGCAGGCTCGAAGGGCCGAATGGCCTACTCCTGCATCTATTTTCTATGTTTCTAACATGCCCCATCTACACTAGTCCCACCTGCCCACACAGACCAACATGCCCCATCTACACAAGTCCCACCTGCCCACACCGGCCAACATGCCCCATCTACACTAGTCCCACCTTCCCACACTGGCCAACATGCCCCATCTACACTAGTCCCACCTGCCCACACAGACCAACATGCCCCATCTACACTAGTCCCACCTGCCCACAACGACCAACATGCCGGTTTATAAATTAAAGCTCGTAGCTTTTTGATAAATTTAAAAATTAAAGCTCGTAGCTTTTTGATAAATTTATAAATTAAAGCTTGTAGCTTTTTGATAAATTTATAAATTAAAGCTTGTAGCTTTTTGATAAATTTATAAATTAAAGCTCGTAGCTTTTTGATAAATTTATTTTATTTGATAAATTCCACTGGAATTCTCTGCCAGTGGAACTCTCTGCCACAGAAGGTAGTTGAGGCCAGTTCATTGGCTATATTTAAGAGGAAGTTAGATGTGGCCCTTGTGGCTAAAGGGATCAGGGGGTATTGAGAGAAGGCAGGTACAGTATACTGAGCTGGATGATCAGCCATGATCATATTGAATGGCGGTGCGTACAGGCTCGAAGGGCCGAATGGCCTACTCCTGCACCTATTTTCTCTGTTTCTGTTTCTATAAATTAAAGCTCGTAGCTTTTTGAGTTTGTTTGTACGTGGATGAATCTCTCTCTCTCCCCCTCTCCCTCCCTCCCTCCCTCTCTCTCCCTCCCTCCCTCTCTCTCCCTCTCCCTCCCTCCCTCCCTCTCTCTCCCTTCCTCCCTCTCTCTCCCTCCCTCCCTCCCTCCCTCCCTTTCTCAAACTCTCCAAAACTATATTAAAAAGAAAAATCTCCACTTTATTCCAGAGCTCAGGGCTACACAATAGAAGCAATTATCACATTGGAGTAACCAGACATGAAGGCAGCTTCGGCCCTTTGTTTTACATTCACACCTCCAACCATGTACACAATAGAAGCGATGATCACAACTTGGGCTACATTCCCTGTAGTCAGGTATCTTTGCAAACAACATCCCTTGCCTTTTGCAGTATATTCCTTTGGCCACATTTTCTTCAGTCATGGAAGATCACAAAATTACTTTATTTGCAGATGATGTCTTAATTTGTCTTACTCGACCATTGGAATCCTTAAGAAAATTATATTTCAGATTGGAAGAATACGGGAAAGTATCAGGATATAAAATTAATAAAGATAAAACTGAAATAATGCCTCTTTTTGAAGGCAATTATGACCAATGTAAAAGAGAAAGCCAGTTTAAATGGCAAAAAGAAGGCATTAAGTACTTAGGAGTTAAAGTAGATAATAAGTTAAATAATTTGTATAAATTAAATTATAAACCATTAATAAAAAAAATAGATGAGGACCTGAAGAAATGGATGAATCTTCCAATTACATTGCTAGGGAGAGTGAACTGTATTAAGATGAATATTTTTCCGAGGATACAGTATTTATTCCAAACACTGCCTATACCTTTGCTAAATAAATTTTTTCAAGAATTGAACAAAATTGTGAGGAATTTTCTTTGGAAAGGTAAAATGCCAAGAGTGTCAGGAAAAATTAACATGGAAATTTGAATTAGGTGGACTGCAATTACCAAATTTTAAAAATTATTATCTGGCAGCACAAATGAGTTGAGTTGAGTATAGGAGTTGAGTATAGGAGCAAAGATGTCCTTCTGCAGTTGTACAGGGCCCTAGTGAGACCACACCTGGAGTACTGTGTGCAGTTTTGGTCTCCAAATTTGAGGAAGGATATTCCTGCTATTGAGGGCGTGCAACGTAGGTTCACCAGGTTAATTCCCGGAATGGCGGGACTGTCGTATGTTGAAAGACTGGAGCGACTAGGCTTGTATACACTGTATAAACGTATAAGATTATTAAGGGGTTGGACACGTTAGAGGCAGGAAACATGTTCCCAATGTTGGGGGAGTCCAAAACAAGGGGCCACACAGTTTAAGAATAAGGGGTAGGCCATTTAGAACGGAGATGAGGAAAAACTTTTCCAGTCAGAGAGTTGTGAATCTGTGGAATTCTCTGCCTCAGAAGGCAGTGGAGGCCAATTCTCCGGATGCATTCAAGAGAAAGAGTTAGATAGAGCTCTTAAGGATAGCGGAATCAGGGGGTATGGGGAGAAGGCAGGAACGCGGTACTGATTGAGAACGATCAGCCGCGATCACATTGAATGGCGGTGCGTACAGGCTCGAAGGGCCGAATGGCCCCCTCCTGCACCTATTGTGAGAGAGAGGAGGGGGAGAGAGAGAGAGGGAAGGGGAGCTAGCAATCAAGGACAAACATTGACACAAAGAAACAGCGAGCACATGTGGCGGCCATTTCGTTGAAAAAAACAGCGAGCACATGTGGCAGCCATTTTGTTGAAATAAACAGTGAGCACATGTGGCCCTTCATAAGCCCACAACTTCCCCAAGGCTCAGCGATCCCACCAATTATCAATTAGCAGCCCGCCCGACGGGCGACATTGTCCACACCCAGTCTCCACCTCTTGCTATTAAAAGATATTTTATAAATTAAAGCTCGTAGCTTTTTGAGGTATAAAATATCTTTTTAATAACAAGATTAAATAGCTCTCCCCCTTCTCTTTCCCCTCCTCTCTCTCTCCCCCTCTCTCTCCCCCTCCTCTCTCTCCCCCTCCTCTCTCTTCCCCTCCTCTCTCCCTCCCTCACTCCATCCCTCCCTCTCTCCCTCCCTCCCTCTCTCTCCCCCAAACAAAAAACTATGAGCTTTAATTTATAAAATATCTTTTAATAGCAAGAGGTGGATAGCCATCATGCCCCATCTACACTAGTCCCACCCGCCCACACCGTCCAACATGACCCATCTACACTAGTCCCACCCGCCCACACCGTCCAACATGCCCCATCTACACTAGTCCCACCCGCCCACACCGTCCAACATGCCCCATCTACACTAGTCCCACCTGCCCACACTGACCAACATGCCCCATCTACACTAGTCCCACCCGCCCACACAGACCAACATGCCCCATCTACACTAGTCCAACCCGCCCACACCGTCCATCATGCCCCATCTACACTACTCCCACCTGCCCACACTGACCAACATGCCCCATCTACACTAGTCCCACCTGCCCACACCGTCCATCATGCCCCATCTACACTAGTCCCACCTGCCCACACCGTCCATCATGCCCCATCTACACTAGTCCCACCTGCCCACACTGACCAACATGCCCCATCTACACTAGTCCCACCTGCCCACACCGACCAACATGCCCCATCTACACTAGTCCCACCTGCCCACACCGACCAACATGCCCCATCTACACTAGTCCCACCTGCCCACACTGACCAACATGCCCCATCTACACTAGTCCCACCTGCCCACACTGACCAACATGCCCCATCTACACTAGTCCCACCTGCCCACACTGACCAACATGCCCCATCTACACTAGTCCCACCCGCCCACACTGACCAACATGCCCCATCTACACTAGTCCCACCTGCCCACACCGCCCCAACATGCCCCATCTACACTAGTCCCACCCGCCCACACCGACCAACATGTGCTAGGAGGATGCTAGGAGGCTGCAGAGTGACTTGGATAGATTAGGCGAGTGGGCAAATGCATGGCAGATGCAATATAATGTGGATAAATGTGATCTTATCCACTTTGGCGGCAAGAACAGGAAAGCAGAGTATTACCTGAATGGTGACCGATTGGGAGAAGGGGAGATGCAACGTGACCTGGGTGTCATGGTGCACCAGTCATTGAAAGCAAGCATGCAGGTGCAGCAGGCAGTGAAGAAAGCGAATGGTATTTTGGCATTCATAGCAAGAGGATTTGAGTATAGGAGCAGGGAGGTTCTGCTGCAGTTGTACAAGGCCTTGGTGAGACCGCACCTGGAGTATTGTGTGCAGTTTTGGTCTCCTAACCTGAGGAAAGACGTTCTTGCCTTAGAGGGAGTACAGAGAAGGTTCACCAGATTGATCCCTGGGATGGTGGGACTTTCATATGAGGAAAGACTGGATAGACTGGGCTTATACTCGCTGGAATTTAGAAGACTGAGGGGGGATCTTATAGAAACATATAAAATTCTTAAGGGGTTGGAGAGGCTAGATGCGGGAAGATTGTTCCCGATGTTGGGGGAGTCCAGAACCAGGGGTCACAGCTTAAGGATAAGGGGGAAGTCTTTTAGGACCGAGATGAGAAAACTTTTCTTCACACAGAGAGTGGTGAATCTGATGAATTCTCTGCCACAGAAGGTAGTTGAGGCCAGTTCATTGGCTATATTTAAGAGTTAGATGTGGCCCTTTTTGCTAAAGGGATCTGGGGGTATGGATAGAAGGCAGGTACAGGCTACTGAGCTGGATGATCAGCCATGATCATATTGAATGGCGGTGCAGGCTCGAAGGGCCGAATGGCCTACTCCTGCACCTAATTTCTATGTTTCTAACATGCCCCATCTACACTAGTCCCACCTGCCCACACCGCCCAACATGCCCCATCTACACTAGTCCCACCTGCCCACACCGCCCAACATGCCCCATCTACACTAGTCCCACCTGCCCACACCGCCCAACATGCCCCATCTACACTAGTCCCACCTTCCCACACCGGCCAACATGCCCCATCTACACTAGTCCCACCTGCCCACAGCGACCAACATGCCCCATCTACACTAGTCCCACCCGCCCACACAGACCAACATGTGCTAGGAGGATGCTAGGATGCTGCAGAGTGACTTGGATAGATTAGGCGAGTGAGCAAATGCATGGCAGATGCAATATAATGTGGATAAATGTGAGGTTATCCACTTTGGCGGCAAGAACAGGAAAGCAGAGTATTACCTGAATGGTGACCGATTGGGAGAAGGGGAGATGCAACGTGACCTGGGTGTCATGGTGCACCAGTCATTGAAAGCAAGCATGCAGGTGCAGCAGGCAGTGAAGAAAGTGAATGGTATGTTGGCATTCATAGCAAGAGGATTTGAGTATAGGAGCAGGGAGGTTCTGCTGCAGTTGTACAAGGCCTTGGTGAGACCGCACCTGGAGTATTGTGTGTAGTTTTGGTCCACACCGACCAACATGCCCCATCTACACTAGTCCCACCTGCCCACACCGACCAACATGCCCCATCTACACTAGTCCCACTTGCCCACACCGACCAACATGCCCCATCTACACTAGTCCCACCCGCCCACACCGACCAACATGCCCCATCTACACTAGTCCCACCTGCCCACACCGACCAACATGCCCCATCTACACTAGTCCCACTTGCCCACACCGACCAACATGCCCCATCTACACTAGTCCCACCTGCCCACAACGACCAACATGCCGGTTTATAAATTAAAGTTCGTAGCCTTTTGATAAATTTAAAAATTAAAGCTCGTAGCTTTTTGAGTTTGTTTGTGTGTGTGTGAATCTCTCTCTCTCTCTCTCCTCTCTCTCCCCTTCCCTCTCTCTCGCCCCCTCCTCTCTCTCCACCTCTTGCTATTAAAAGATATTTTATAAATTAAAGTTCGTAGCTTTTTGATAAATTTATCAATTAAAGCTCGCAGCTTTTTGATAAATTTATAAATTAAAGCTCGTAGCTTTTTGATAAATTTATCAATTAAAGCTCGTAGCTTTTTGATAAATTTATCAATTAAAGCTCGTAGCTTTTTGATAAATTTATAAATTAAAGCTCGCAGCTTTTTGATAAATTTATAAATTAAAGCTCGTAGCTTTTTTGTAAATTTAAAAATCAAAGCTCGTAGCTTTTTGGTAAATTTAAAAATGTGTACTGCAAAAGGCAAGGCAGACAGACGAGTTGTTTGCAAAGATACCTGAGGACAGGAAATGCGGTTAGTTTTCCATCTGTGACAATGGCCGAAACTGCCTTCATGTAAAGGTTACCCCAATGTGATAATGGTTTCTATGGTGGAGCACCCTTGGGTGCCTTGAGCACTGAAACCTGTGCACAGAGTTTAGCTCAGAGAGTTAACTTGGAACAGGTTTATGCCAAATAAGGTAAAGGCATCTGTTTGTGGAATTTGTGTGTGTGTCACCTCAGCTCCTCAATAAATAAAAAGCTGCATGCTGCTAATTGCAGTATTGGGAGCTCAGACCGGCCAACTCTGGCATCGAACCTGTAACCTCTGCCAACTCCTGCAAGTGGGTAAGCTTCTTGTGTTTTAAATCCATTAGTGTGTTGTCTATTTTTTTGTGTTAATTGAATTTAATGTAGTTTAGTTCAACACAGTTCAAATCAATGTAATTCAGTTTAGCTTTATTTAATTTAATGTAGTTTAGTTAAACACGGTTCAAATCAATTTAATTCAGTTTATCTTTATTTAATTTAATGTAGTTTAGTTAAACATGATTCAAACCAATTAAATTCAGTTTAACTTTATTTAATTTAATGTAGTTTAGTTAAACACGGTTCAAACCAATGTAATTCAGTTTAACTTTATTTGATTTAATGTAGTTTAGTTAAACATGATAGTCCCCTTTAGGGAGAGGAGTGGGAGAGAGAGAGGGAGAGAGAGAGGGAGAGAGAGGGGGGAGGGGAGAGAGGGAGGGAGAGAGCGAGGGGGGAGGGGGAGAGGGAGAGGGGAGAGGGAGAAGAGGGAGGGAGAGAGAGAGGAGGGGGAGAGAGAGCTTTATTTAATTTAATGTAGTATAGTTCACTAATAGTTCTCTTTAGGGAGAGAGAGAGAGGGGGAGAGAGTGTGTGAGAGAGAGAGAGAGAGAGAGAGAGAGAGAGAGAGAGAGAGAGAGAGAGAGAGAGAGAGAGAGAGAGAGAGAGAGAGAGAGAGAGAGCACAAACAAACTCAAAAAGCTGCGAGCTTTAATTTATAAATAGTTTTAAACAGTTCACTTTAGTTCTCTGCAGTGTAGTTTAATTCACTAAACCTCATGATAATCAGATTGAATGATTGATTCTCTCTCATACACTCTCTCTCTCTCTCTCTCTCTCTCTCTCTTGCGCTCTCTTCTCACCCCTCTCAAAATGTTAATATTAAAATGGGGAATCCCTGCATTTGTTAGAGAGAGAGCAAGAGAGAGAGAGAGACTTCAAATAAGGGATTTTGTGTAAATTTGGAAATGAATATCTGCATTGAATGTGTAACCTGTGGAAATGTCGGATGGAGTTGTTGAAAAGAGAATGTTTTTAAAAATATTTATTACTTTAAAAAAGTATTTTTTGATATTTTTTTAAAAACGTGCCTGTTTTATTGCTGATGTGATAAAGAATAAACAAGTGTTGTGTGTTATCAAAAATGTTTATTCATGTAGGATTTCTAACTTTAACTAATACAATCTGCATTTTGGAATATGTGGCAGCTTAATTAAATATATTGAGTCAGAGATTTGTCAGTGTTGCTCAGCCCTTGTCTGCAGAACCATGGGCTTTTCGTTTGATTGACACCTGCCAGTCTGGGCTCAGGGTGATCTACAGGATGGACAATGGTCCAGGAGTTCCTTCAAATTGATACCTTGCAGAATGATTTTGCAAACTGACTCTGAATGCATCGATCCTATTGGGGTTTTGCAGCACAGTGCATTGAGCTGTCCTTTGTATTATTGGTTCAGGGAGATAGATGCCCTGTTATGTCTGTTTGGTCCCTCAGGTTGGAGGGGGCAGATAAAAGAGATGGTGATCACAAGCTTGGTGGTAGATCCTCATGGGAAATATTTATTGATGTAGGATTCATAACTTGAACTAATACAATCTGCATTTTGGAATATGCAGCAGCTTAAATAAATATTTATTTATGTAGGATTCATAACTTTAACTAATACAATCTGCATTTTGAAATGTGGGATGGAGTTGTTGAAAAGAAAAAGTAAAAAAAATATTTAATATTCTGAAAAAGTATTTTTTGATATTTTTTTTAAAACTTGCTGATGGGATAAAGAATTAAAAAGTGTTGTGTTTTATCAAAAACATTTTATCCAAAATATTTATATATGTAGGATTCATACATGCTTACTGAAATGGCGGGGTTTGCTTACTGAAATGCGGGGTTGCTTACTGAAATGGCGGGGTTGCTTACTAAAATGGCGGGGTTGCTTACTGAAATGGCGGGGTTGCTTACTAAAATGGCGGAGGCAGAGGACGGAGCGGCGGGGTTTGATTACTGAAATGGCGGGGGAGAGCGCACAGCTGCGTTATTTGCTTACTAAAATGGCGGGGTAGCTTTCTGAAATGGCTGGGGCAGGCGCACAGCGGCGGGGTTCGCTTACTAAAATGGCGGGGTAGCTTTCTGAAATGGCTGGGGCAGGCACACAGCGGCGGGGTTCGAAAGTTTCCAGTCAGGTTTCAGAGCCCACCACAGCACAGAGTCTGCCTTGTTGAAGGTACACAACGACCTGCTTCTCGCCATCGACACCGGCGACTGTGCAATCCTGCTCCTTCTCGACCTCAGCGCAGCATTCGATACAGTGGACCACACCATCCTTATTGACCGTCTCCGGTACGCGGTTGGCATTGATGGCACTGCCCTGAGCTGGTTCGCTTCGTACCTCAAAGATAGGAGTTTCGCCATCAACATAGGCAGTTATTCCTCTGCTCCAGCTAGCCTCTCCTGCGGAGTTCCACAAGGCTCAATCCTAGGCCCCATTCTCTTTTCTCTATACATGCTCCCCCTTGGCCAAATCATTCAAAGGCACGGCATTTCTTTCCACTGCTATGCCGATGACACTCAGCTTTACCTTC
>NW_027602090.1:0-50507 GCF_053455715.1 Rhinoraja longicauda | reverse complement strand
AACAGGATGAAGGTAGAAGTTGGAGATTGAAATTCAACTAACAACTTTCACACAGAGCACAGTGAACTCGCAGCTGAAAGAAAAACATGCTTCCTTATCTGATTAGAATGTTGGGTTTGTGCTCATATCCCTTCGCCTGCAGAAGAAGGAATCCCTTTGCAAGCCCAAGGACGGGTTCCAACCAAAATTATATTCAGACATTTTTGCAACTGATTAATGAGAGAAAATATTAAAATCCTTTCTTATCATAATATAAGTGTTGATCATAAAGATTAACAAGGAAGGAACTGTGGAAGAAAATATTAATATCCTTTCTTACTTAATTTTGATTGGAATTGAACAAAGAAACGAAAGGGTGCTTGGATGTGACAATTGGCAACTCTCGTTGACCAGGTGCAGAAGAGGTTCGTGGGTTTCGGCAAAGTAAAATTAGACGTGTCTAAGAATATGTTGAATGGTGGATGGTAAATATAAACATGAAATAGTAGACGGAGATAAGAAAGCTTGTTTCTCTCAGCAGTGTGTTACAGTAGACTACCCGCGCCCCCCACCGCTAGTAACATAGAAATGTTACTGTGAATAGGGGGCTTATGATTGGCTCGGAGAGGGGAGGGTGGCGCGGTCCGCCCAAAGAATAATGCCAAGATGCCCTTTTATTGTGTTTGACTTGTATTAACCATCTGCTGTTGAATAAGATTAACATAAACAAAAAGTATGTTATGACGAATGAAATAATTGGTACCCCGGTAGTAGATAGTATATTTTCGTAAAGTTGTATCTAACAAAAAAACAAAAGTTGTTTACTGCTCAGTATTACTGTCGGCTAATTCTGCTGTGAAGTCAGAGAACTGGTGACCAGTTCACTACCGCCATCTCTCCATGATATTATGCAATAAAGTCTCTTGAAGCAAACCTGCGAAGTTTGTTGCTTTTCATTTTCCTTTAATTTCCCTTTAAATTAAGTTCTTCCACACCACTGGTTCTTTCTTCATGACCCTTTGTTCAGCGTTCACGCCCACCGCCGTGGTTGAGGCCAAGCAGGGGCCGGGCTCCGCGGTTTCCCTCAACCGGTTCTGCAGCAGGCGAGCCAGGCGTGCTGTCGGGGGTGAGGGATCATCTTAGTACCGATGTCAGCTCTTTTCCAGCTTCCACCACGCACTAAAATCAGTCTGAAGAAGGGTCCCAACCAGAAACGTCACCTCCCAATGTTCCCAGATTTGCTGACTCACTTACTCCAGCAATTAGTGCCTATTTTTTCCAAGACATAGTAAATCTATTTTGTTTGATATGTTCTTCATAACGGTAGTTTGACAATGCATAAGCAATAAAAAAAATATATTTTCTGTAAATCAAAACCCCAACTATTGAGAATTTGTACATATGTTATTTCCTCTAGTGTGTCAAAACATCCAATTCATCTTAAAGCAAACTTTTCTACAGTTTGCTGAACTGGAAACTGATTCATTTAAAAATGCAGGATTTGACTGGCAGTGAAAGCTTTAGAGCATTTAAAAAAATCACAGCCCAAACGAACTTGCACGATAGTACGGCTTCAGCATGTATATAGAAACAAGCACAGGTTTTCAGTGCATGCTGTTGCCAGTGTGGGTCGGCTTTACTTCACAAAAGTACACTGCTTTGTAAGGGGGGCTGGGAACACAAACCTGATCAAGGGTATTGAGCCTACTTTTTTACTTCCACCATAATGACGTTTCTGATCAGATTATTTGTTCAACCTTAGGAGATAGGTTAGGTAGAACTGAACAGTCTAGTTCTGAGCCTTCTTTTCATAAGTTCAGCTGGCATATACCCTGTGGTAGATTGTGCGTGCTACGATATTTCAGTAAGAAACTAGCTAGCCGCTGTGACATACTGAATTTTGAATCCACTTCAAGAACATGTTTCTTGAGAGCTCCTTTGACTTTCCTGACTGACGTTGTGGCTGCACCTTTAGAGGCCGGATGATAAGTTGATACCATTTAGCTCCATGAAAGTTTGGAAAAGTGCAGCATGAAATTGGGGGCCCTTGTTAGAGACAAGCTCTTCAGGTAATCCGTGACATGCAAAGATAGACCACAATGCGTCTATTGATCTTTCTGTTGTTGCGTTTGTACCCATATGTACCACCTCAATCCACTTTGAGTGGCAATCTACCAAAACAAGAAAATTATTATTCCCGTGTTCACAGAAATCCACATGAACCCTCTGAAAGAGTCTAGTAGGCCAAGATCATATTTACAAATGGATTTGGGCAGGCCTACTTCTACACAACTGATGGGTACTACATTTGCTTGCCATTGCTTCTATGTCATTGTCCAATCCTGGCCAATACATGCAACCTCTGACTGAGGACTTCATTCCCACAATACGTGTGTGTTCACTATGGAGTTCTATAAGTAATCTTTGTCTTAAAGAATTAGGTACTAATACTCTGTGACCTGATTTAATACACCCTTGCTCACATGACAGTTCATGTCGTCTATTGTGATAAGGTTTTAGTTTATTAGTACATGGTTTTATTTCTGACCATCCACAGAAAGTTCAAGGTTCAAGGTTTCAGGGTCAGTTTATTGTCATATGTACCAGTTAAGGTACAGTGAAATTCGAATTACCATACAGCCATACTAAACAAAATGCAACAAGACACACATCTAAATAAAAGTTAACATAAACATAAGTTAACATAAAATTTGTTCATAGACTTGTTTCAGCACTGTCCTTTTGAGTTTCAGCAGCAATTTCAGCTGCTGTGACTGAAAAGTAATTGCCCACTGTTTCTGTGATGTAGGTAGCACCTTCAGTGCCCACATCTGATTCCTCATGAGGCAAACACGACAATGCATAAGCGATAGCATTTTCTTTGGAGCTGTAGTTATACTGTGACAGGAGAACTGCCCATCACTGCATCCTCGAGGCTGCCATTGCAGGTATTGCTGACTGAGGACCAAGAATAAGTGTGCATGCTGCAAATGCTCTTGGCTTTTCTTGTCCATGTTCCATTTCATGTGAAATTACAGCTCCTACCCCACAACTAGGTGCATCACAAGCTAACTTTAACTCATGATTTGTATCGTGGTAAACAGGTAATGCATCACTGGTCAAGTTCTTCTTAAATGCATCATAAGCATTTTGTTGCTCTTTGGACCATTGCCATTTTTATCCTTGTTCAACAACTTGTGAAGCGGAGCTAGCTTTGTTGCTCACTCCGGTAAGAAGCATGAGTAATACTGTACTATACCCAGGAAGGAGCGGAGTTGAGATACATTCTGTGGTGTTGGTGCATTTGATGCAGCTTCAATCTTTTCCTTCACTGGTTGTAGTCCATGTTGATCCGCTTTCAAACCAAAATACACTACTTTGGTCTGTAAGAATGCACATTTGCTTCTTTTCAACTTTATATTCTGATCACCAAGCTGTTTCAACACTTCACTGAGTATCTCCAGATTCTCCTCCTCAGTAACAGTTGCAATCAGCAAGTCATCTTGATTGCTCAAACAATGTCATGTCCCTTGCGGAATTTTGTCCATTGTAGCTTGGAAGATTTTTGGTGCTGACTTCACACCAAAGGGTGGTTTTGTGTGGGAATACAGCCCCACGTGTGTGTTTATCTTGAGGTACAGCTGGCTCTTACGATCAACATTTAGCTGAGCATATGCATGTGACAGATCTAGCTTAGAGAATACCTTGGAACCAGCAAGTTCAGCGTATAAATCTTGTGAGGTTGGTATTGGATGCTGTTCATCATCTACTGCCTGGTTGATGGCCACATTGTAGTCTCCACACAATCTCACTATGTTGTCCCCTTTCGGAACCACTACTGTTGGAGTAGCCCAATCACTGCGATCTGTTTTAACCAGTACACCGTTTTGTTCCAACTGTTTAATTTCAGCTTCCACTTTACTTTTCAGCGAATATGGTACCGGTCGTCGTCTACAGTAGACAGTTTCCACATCGGGTCGAATCCTGATGTGTGCTTGCTCACCCTTTATTCCAATTGTAGCTGTCATTGAAGAGAGCATGATGTTCCTGCAACATCTGATCCAGTTGTGTTTGTGCTTCGACTTGGAATACAGATTTCCAGTCCAGTTTCAGTAAGCAGTGCCAATTTTTTTCTATCAACGTTGGCCTATTGACATAACTTGCGACAACTATTGGCTACTTCAAATTCTTGCCATTGTGTTGTACATCACAAACTATCTCTCCACATACCTCCAATACTTCTCCAGAGTACGTTTTCAGCTGAACGTTTGTTTCTGTGATAGGTATATTGCTAAACTTGGATTCATAGGTGTCTTTGCTTATAATTGTGCTATCAGCAGCGGTATCAATACACATAGTAATCTACTGATTGTTCACTTTGACCTTTGTCTGAAAGTCGTCCTTTCCAGACCACCGTTCGTAGTAGAGATGCCGTACAGCCCAAGTTCATTACTCGCTGAGTGTTCTTCGAGATTGTGAATCCCACGCATTTGGTTTTGTCGAGCCTTTTGTTTTGCTTTGTCCTGGGATGGTGCTCTACATGCTGATGCAATATGGCATTTCTTTTAACAGTTGAGCACTTAAGAGTCCTTGAACTGGCACTTATTGGGAAAAGGGGAGATGCAACGAGACCTGGGTGTCGTGGTACACCAGTTATTGAAAGTAGGCATGCAGGTGCAGCAGGCAGTGAAGAAAGCGAATGGTATGTTGGCATTCATAGCGAGGGGATTTGAGTATAGGAGCAGGAAGGTTCTGCTGCAGTTGTACAGGGCATTGGTGAGACCACACCTGGAGTATTGCGTACAGTTTTATTCTCCTAATCTGAGGAAAGACATTCTTGTCATAGAGGGAGTACAGAGAAGGTTCACCAGATTGATTCCTGGGATAGCAGGACTTTCATATGAAGAAAGACTGGATAGACTCGGCTTGTACTCGCTGGAATTTAGAAGATTGAGGGGGGATCTTATAGAAACGTACAAAATTCTTAAGGGATTGGACAGGCTAGATGCAGGAAGATTGTTCCCGATGTTGAGGAAGTCCAGAACAAGGGGTCACAGTTTAAGGATAAGGGGGAAGTCTTTTAGGACCGAGATGAGAAAGGTTTTTTTCACACAGAGAGTGGTGAATCTGTGGAATGCTCTGCCTCAGAGGGTAGTTGAGGCCAGTTCATTGGCTATATTTAAGAGGGAGTTAGATGTGGCCCTTGTGGCGAAAGGGATCAGGGGGTATGGAGAGAAGGCAGGTACAGGTTACTGAGTTGGATGATCAGCCATGATCATATTGAATGGCGGTGCAGAGTCGAAGGGCCGAATGGCCTACTCCTGCACCTATTTTCTATGTTTCTGTTTCGATTTGCTGTGTGTTGACCAGAGGTTTGATAGCACACATCTGCAGAGGTTTGCTGTGAAGGCATTTTCCCTGTCTTGTCATGCTTGTGTTTTGGAACTTCCTTTTGACTGTTGACTATGCCAGCATGTCGTGGAAACTCATGTGCAATTTGACATGCCATCTCCATGGCCAAAGCAGTTTTGCATGCCAAATCAAAGGTTAGGGCTGGTGTGTTCAGTAATTCTGATTGGATTCGCTCATCCAGCAACCCAAATACAAATCTATCATGCAAAGCTCGATCCAGAAATGTCACAAAATTGCAGTGTAGAGACAATTTCTTCAATGAGATAATGTGCTCACCCACAGTCTCAACAGACTTCTGGTTTCTTGTGTGAAATGTATAACTTTCCGCAATCCCTATGGGCTTAGGGTTGAAGTGAGCATCAAGTTTTGAGCATCAAGTGAGCATCAAGACCCAGAAAAAAAAGGTCGGGTCTCCGTTTGGAAGAGACAAATTTACAAATTTACAGTCCCCCCCCCCCACCCCACACAGTACACAACCACAAAAAACACTACACCACATCTAAACACTACAATTAAGACAAAAAACAGCAAAAAAACACGAAGACAAACGGACCGCAGTTAAGCCGCAGCTGCTAGGGCAGCGCCGCCATCTGTTGTTTTGAAAGACAATACCATGCATAGAAGGATCTGTGGCCTATCGTGCCCAGTTCGCAAACAACTGCTACTCAGCTTCGTATTTGCTGTTTAAAATGTTAAACAATACTGCATATTGCAAAACAGTCCTGCACTGTATTTAAAAGTTGAGTTCACAAACTCGAAGATCCTCGCCGCCATTGTAAGATATTACGGCTTCAGCATGTAGATAGAAACAAGCACAGGTTTTCAGTACACGCTGTTCCCAGTGCGGGTCGTCTTTATTTCACGAAAGTACACTGCGCACACTCACACATGTTCACGAGACTAATAAGATATAGAATATATCACATGACACAAATCATACCATGTGCAGGAAAGAACTGCAGATGCTTGTTTAAATCGAAAATAGAAAATGCTGGAGTAACTCAACGGGACAGGCCGCATCTCCGGAGAGAAGGAATAGGTGACGTTTCGGGTCGAGACCCTTCTTCAGACTTCCCCAGGAACGTGCGGCTGGTGAGCGGCTGCGGCTGAGATTCCAGGGAGATTCCAGGGAGACGGGCGGTCGAGCAAAACTCAGCTTCTATGTCCGGGCACCCACTGACACAGTAAGACCACCGTCCACTCACAGGCGAGGTTGTGGAATCCTGTAGCATCTACAAAGCTCCTGTGTTCATAGATCCGGACACAGGGTCGGACTTGCACCCAGCAGCCACCCACCCAACGGTCTTTAGTTCACCATTGTAAAGAGTAGGTGAACATGAGGACCCTGTGGACACTCAGGTGATGGGACTTTGGCACTGCATATCCATGACTGGGGACACTGGGATCCAGTGGACACACAGCTAGCGGATACACACTGGTGCACATGAGGACCATGTGGACACTCGGCTGGTGGAGCTGCCCCCCCCCCCCCCCCCCACCGCTCCTCACTCCCCCCGATCTCTCTAAGGGGCGGAGGCCGGGCTCCTCGCGAGATTCCCTCTACGTCACGTGTCAGGTAGCCATTGGATTTCCCCTCTACGTCACGCGTCAGGTAGCCCGCGGGATTCATAGAAACATAGAAAATAGGTGCAGGAGTAGGCTATTCGGCCCTTCGAGCCTGCACAGCCATTCAATATGATCATGGCTGATCATCCAACTCAGTATCCCGTACCTGCCTTCTCTCCATACCCCCTGATCGCTTTAGCCACAAGGGCCGCATCTAACTCCCCCTTAAATATAGCCAATGAACTGGCCTCAACTACCCTCTGTGGCAGAGAATTCCACAGATTCACCACTCTCTGTGTGAAAAAAAACTTTCTCATCTCGGTCCTAAAAGACTTCCCCCTTATCCTTAAACTGTGACCCCTTGTTCTGGACTTCCCCAACATGGGGAACAATCTTCCTGCATCTAGCCTGTCCAACCCCTTAAGAATTTTGTACGTTTCTATAAGATTCCCAAGACGTCTCGCCCTCAGGTGGTCCCGAGTCCAGCCCCACGTCACGCCGTCAGGTGGACCGCGACCCCTGTTTACGTCACGTCGTCAGTGAGACCGTGAGCCCCGCCCCACGTCAAGCCGTCAGGTGGACCGCGACCCCTGTTTACGTCACGTCGTCAGGGAGACCTTGAGTCCAGCCCTCCGGTCAAAAAGGCCCACTTCAAAATTTAACCCGAGTCTGAAGAAGGGTCTCGATCCGAAACGTCACCCATTCCTTCTCTCCCGAGATGCTGCCTGACCTGCTGAGTTACTCCAGCATTTTGTCAATAAATCAAAATTTAATCACTCGTCTATCACTCCGACCTGCGCGAGATCTCCACTTATGAGGTGTTTGCGCAGTAATCAACCAGAATCAGAATCAACCAGGGTCAGGTGGACCTCTGTTTACGTCACGTCGTTATGGAGACCGTGAGTCTAAACGACGTCACGCCGTCAGGTGGATCGCGAGCCCGCCCCGCTTTACGTCACGCCGTCAGGTGGATCGCAAGCCCCGCCCCACGTCAAGCCGTCATGGCGACCGCGAACTCCGCGAGGATGGCGGTTTAACGGTCGGAGAGCGAGGGAGCGCCCGAGGGGACGGAGGATGGAGCGGGGAGAGACGACAGGTGGGGCCGAGTGGCGCAGGGTGGGGTCTGAGAAGGAGAGAAGGGCGTAGCGGTGGGGGGAGAGTGGGGTGGGAGAAGGACGGGCAGTGAGGGGTGTAGGCAGGGTGGGAGGGTGGGAGGGCATGGGGCTGGAGGGGAGGATGGTTGCGCAGGGGTAACAAGGAGGATGGAGAGGAGATAGCAAGGGTTATGGGAGTGGAGCGGGTGGGGAGGGGGCAGGGGGATGGGCACAGGATCGAGGGGGGGGGCAGAGGGGATGGTGAGGGTTTAGGACACGTGAGGCAGACACAGAGGGGCATTGGGATTGGAACTGGGGAGGGGGAGATTAGGAGGGAGACATGGAGGGGGTTGTAGCTGGGAGACTGAGCCTGGCCAGGGAGGTAAAGGGGGTGCAGACAGCACCAGAGGTCATCTGTCTCTAGTCCGCTCTGCAGCATCCTGTCTCAATGTACAAGACATGGGGAGACCACACCTGCTGTGATATGTACAGTTCTGATCACCCTGCTACAGGAAGGGTGTTAGTAAACCGCAAAAGATGCAACATAGATTGATTGTTTACCTGGATTGGAGGGTTTGAGTGAGAAGGAGAGGCTGGATAGGCTGGGATTGATTTCCATGAAGCGAAGAAACTAAGGGGATGACCTTTTGTTTATAAAATCACGTGAGCACAGATCGAGTGAAGTTCTGAAACTAGGGTCTGTAGGTTTAATGTGAGAGGGGGAAAATTAAAGGGGACTTGTGGTGCTGCATGCCTCTTTGTATTCCAACATTGATTAAAGTTCCAGCAGCCAGATTTGTCGCTTCCCTGACTGATGTTGCATTTGTTTCAGGAAGCGGATAGAGCGAGAACAATGGGCTCTACATGTCAGAGACAGAGGCAAGGTCTGGTGAAAGGCCACAGGGAACATTAGAGCAACAGATACACGGAAGGCTGAGGTAAGAGGGAGCTGGGACTGGAAAATGGGTGTGTGTTTTGTCTTGCTTACTCCTCATTAAGATCTCACCTCTTCCTTTATCTATTTGAATTTAGATCATCCAGACATGGCTGATTAGACTCTCTTCCCTAGAATCACCTCCCAAAGCACTCTACCCTTTTACGCCACAACACAAAAGGGGCAGAAGTGAGAGTAGGCCACCTGTCTCCTCAAACCTGCCCCATTATTTAATGTGACCAGAGCCAATTTGCTCCACGCCTCAACCCCTCTCATGTGCCAACTGCACATTGCTTTCCATTCCCTGATCTTTGAAAAACAGACCTGTGACCTCTATCATCAACAATCTAACCTCCAGGGTGGAGAATTCTAGCATCACCATGCTCTCCCTGAACGTGCCTGAACAATTATGGTGTAATTACCATAATTTGCAAATTCAGTAACAAATTTAGCTACACAGTCATCCAAATTGTTAATGTAGATAACAAACAACAGTGGAACAGCACCAGCTTCTGCATCACTCCACTGGTCACAGGCCTCCAATGAGAAAAACAGTGCTCCGAAACTACACATTGACTACTTCCTCCAAGCCAATCTTGAATCCAATTGTCTAGCTTGCCTTGGATTCCATGTGATCTAACCTTCCTCGCGAGCCTACCATATGGCAACTTGTCAATGGTGTTCTCGAGTCCATATAAACTGCCCTGCTCACTGTCCTACCCTCATCTTCGAAATATGCTTGTCAGGTTTGTGAGATAGGATTTCCCATGGATAAAGCAATGCTGACTAGACAATAGACAATAGGTGCAGGAGGATACCATTCAGCCCTTCGAGCCAGCACAGCCATTCAATGTGATCATGGCTGATCACTCTCAATCAGTACCCCGTTCCTGCTTTCTCCCCATACCCCCTCACTCCGCTATCCTTAAGAGCTCTATCCAGCTCTCTCTTGAAAGCATCCAACGAACTGGCCTCCACTGCCTTCTGAGGCAGAGAATTCCACACCTTCACCACTCTCTGACTGAAAAAGTTCTTCCTCATCTCCGTTCTAAATGGCCTACCCCTTATTCTTAAACTGTGGCCCCTTGTTCTGGACTCCCCCAACATTGGGAACATGTTTCCTGCCTCTAATGTGTCCAATCCCCTAATTATCTTATATGTTTCAATAAGATCCCCCCTCATCTTTCTAAATTCCAGTGTATACAAGCCTAATTGCTCCAGCCTTTCAACATACGACAGTCCCGCCATTCCGGGAATTAACCTGGTGAACCTACGCTGCACGCCCTCAATAGCAAGAATATTCTTCCTCAAATTTGGAGACCAAAACTGCACACAGTACTCCAGGTGCGGTCTCACCAGGGCCCGGTACAACTGTAGAAGGACCTCTTTGCTCCTATACTCAACTCCTCTTGTTATGAAGGCCAACATGCCATTGGCTTTCTTCACTGCCTGCTGTACCTGCATGCTTCCTTTCAGTGACTGATGCACTAGGACACCCAGATCTAGTTGAACACCCCCTCTTCCTAACTTAACACCATTCAGATAATAATCTGCCTTTCTATTCTTACTTCCAAAGTGAATAACCTCACACTTATCTACATTAAACTGCATCTGCCATGTATCCGCCCACTCACACAACCTGTCCAAGTCACCCTGCAGCCTTATTGCATCTTCCTCACAATTCACACTACCTCCCAGCTTAGTATCATCTGCAAATTTGCTAATGGTACTTTTAATCCCTTCATCTAAGTCATTAATGTATATCGTAAATAGCTGGGGTCCCAGCACCGAACCTTGCGGTACCCCACTGGTCACTGCCTGCCATTCCGAAAGGGACCCATTTATCCCCACTCTTTGCTTTCTGTCTGTCAACCAATTTTCTATCCATGTCAGTACCCTACCCCCAATACCATGTGCTCTAATTTTGCCCACTAATCTCCTATCGGACTATCTCCAATCCGACCTCGAGTCATACTGCACAGAAGCAGGCTCTTCTGTTCAACTAGGCTATCCAGACCAGATTTCCTATCTACACTAGTCCCACCTGCCAGAATGTGGCCCATATCCCTCTAAACCTTTCTTATCCAAGTGCCTGTCCAAATGTCTTTTAAATTTTTTTACAGCACCTGCCTTAACCTCCTCCTCTGGCAGCTCGTTCTGTGTGAAAATGCGGCCCTCAGATTTCTATTGAATCTTTTACCTCTCACATTAAACTTAAGTCCCTCTGGTTCTTGATTTCCCTACTCAGGATAAAATTTCGCAAGTTACACGAGTAGAATTGGGCCATTTAGTCAATCGAGACCACTCCACCATTCAATCATGACTGATCTCTACCTCCTAATCCCATTTTCCTGCCTTCTCCCCATAGCCCTTGACACTTGTTCTAATCAAGAATGTCTATCTCTGTCTTAAAAATATCCACTGACTGCCCTCTGTGGCAATGCGTTCCACAGATTAACTACCCTCTGACTAAAGAAGTTCCTCCTTACCTCGTTTCTAAAAGAGTGCCCTTTCATTCTGTGGCTATAACCTCTGGTCCAAAACATGCTTTCGACATCCACTCTATGCCTTTCATTATTCTGTAATTTTCAATGAGGCCCCCCCTCAACTTTCTAAACTCTGGCGAGTGTAGGCCCAGTGCTGTCAAATGCTCAGACTAGATAGACGATAATGTATTCACCTTCATATGACCACCTCTTACCCTCCTGTGCTCAAAGGAATAAAGCCCTAGCCTGCCCAGCTCCCCCTTGTTAAAGAAAACTTTAACACAAACTTTAAAACACAACACAAAGACCTGGCAATACAATCAAGAATTAATTCAAAAGCGCCAAATACAGTGATCACTGGGAGCAATCTTAAGAGATTGCTCAACGAACAAAGATTCATCTGCTTCTTGTGTACAGACTTTCCTTTTGATATTTGGTTTACTATAGCAAACACTTTAGAGGTTTTCCTTCCTCCAAATGGTCTTATAACTAATATACATCGCGCACTTTCGAAAACACAGCAGAGTAAACACAGCCAAATTCCACACCATTACAGATAAGCAAATATCCTGTTACCCTTTCAACCTTATTTTATTTTATGATTGCGATTTGTCCTTTGACAACAGAGAACAGAATCTGACTAAAGTAAACTGCAGTGTCAGCTACGCATGCTCAGTTTCAACCTTCTTTGAAGCACAGAATTATTATAATGCATGAAGTGGATTTTAAACATTTTAAGCCCTGTCCCATTCTGTCTTCTTGAAGTATTGCAATTTATCTTTGTCACCCTATAGCTCAGGCCCTCATGTCCTGGCAACATCTTCATCGATCTTCTTTGCATTCTTTCCAGCTTAACAATATCCTTCCTCCAACAGGGTGACCAAAACTGAACACAATACTTCAAATTGGGCCTTACCAACAACTTGTACAACTGGTAACATAACATCTCAATTTTTATACTCATTGATGAAGGCCAATGTACCTAAAGGCTTCTTGACCACATTATCTACCTGTGAGGCCACTTTGAGTGAACTGAGCACCTGCACTTTCAAGATCCCTCTGCCCTACAACACTCCCCAGGGCCCTGCCATTCTCTGTGAAGATGCTCCCCTGGTTTGACTTTCCAAAATGCAATGATGCCTTGCTCCTATCTGCATTAAACTCCATTAACCATTCCTCAGCCCAATTACATAGCTGATGAAGATCCTGTTGTGAATTTTGCTATCTGCAATAGCACTCACTTTAGTGTCATCTGCAAACTTGCAATTCATGACTTGTACATTCTCATCCAAATCATTGATGTAAACCACTAACAGATATGGACTCAGCACCGATCCCTGAGGCGCACCACTAGTCACAAGCCTCCAGTCTGAAAAACTACTTTCCACCATCTCCTTCAGCTTTCTTCCATGAAGCCAATTCTCTATCCAGCATTCCCTTCCAGAGTAGCCAACCTGACCAAATTCCTTGCTGAAAACTATATAGAAAAATGTAAATAACATTTTTAGATGCTTCTTCAAATAGCTAAATTAGATTTGTATTTCGAATCTCCCATATGCAAAACCATGCTGACTATTCCTAATCGGTCAAGAATCAGAGTAGTTAGGTTCCTGTTAAACCTTCCCCACTCACTTAATTTTTTTTTTAGGTTTTACATCAAAAGGTAGTGGATATATGGAACAAGCTGCCAGAGGAGGTAGTTTGAGCAGGTACTATCATAACATTTAATAAACATTTGAACAGGGTAAGGATAGGTTTAGAAGGATATGGGCCAAATCCAGGCAGGTAGGATTAGTGTTGATGGGGCATATGGGTCGGCGTGGGGAAGTTGGACTGAAAGGCCTGTTTCCACGCTGTGTGATTATGACTCTAATCGGCCCATGTCTATCCAAATGCATGTATATCTTATCTCATAATCCTCCCCTGTAATTTACCAACTACAGATGTTAGGCTTACTGGTCTATAGTTCCCAGGTTTTTCCTTGCAGCCCTTCTTAAATAGGGGCACAACATTAGCCACCCTCCACTCGTGCGGCACCTCACCCATGCCTAATGATGATTCATATATCTCAGCCAGGGATCCTGCAATTCTTCTCAAGCTACCTACGGTATTCTCGGATATGTCTGATCAGTTGCAGGAGGTTTATGTACTTTCAATTACCTTAGGACATCCAGCACCTCTTCAACCATATTACAGACTGTCCTAATTGAGGACTTTGCAGCACACAGAGATAACCATTTTGGTTTCTGGAGGACCCTATTCTCTCTCTATTTACCCTCTTTATCTTAATGTACATAAAATCTCTCTAGATTTACCTTAATATTATTTCCCTATTTTTTGCCCTCCTGATTTTCCCGAAACCTCTGCAGGGTTACACTTGATCCCAGCTGCCTATGCAAGTTCTATGCCTCCTTTTTCCAGACCAGAGGCTCAATTTCTCCGATCATGCAGGCTTCCTTACTCCCACCTGCCTTGCCCTTTGCTCGAATTGGAACATGCATGCTCTGAGCTCATGCCATCACAGTTTTAAAAGCATTCCACTTTCCAGATGTTCCTTTGCCTGCAAACAACCTACTCCATCAACTTGAGCAAGTTCCTGTCTCATACCATCAAAGTTACACTAGTCCCAATTTAGAATTTTAACTGTGGGCCCACCCTCTCTTTATCCATAACTATTTTAATGCTAATAGAACTGTAGCCACTGGCCCTAAAACGCTCATCCACTGACATTTCAGGCACTTGCCTGTCCCAATTTCCAAAGAGAAGATCAAGCTTTGCCCTCTCCAATAGTGGCCTCTACATACAGTGCATTCAGAAAGTATTCGGACCCCTTCACTTTTTCCACATTTTGCTATGTTACAGCCTTACTTTAAAATGGATTAAATTCATTTTTTAAATCATAAATACCTCATAATAAAAAAGCAAAAACAGGTGTTTAGAAATTTTTGTAAAGTAATGAAAAAGAAATAACTGATATATCACATTCACATAAGTATTCAGACCCTTTATTCAGTACTTTGTTGAGGCCTCAAGTCTTCTTAGGTATGACGCTACAAGCTTGGCACACCTGTATTTGGGTAATTTCTCCCATTCTTCTCTGCAGATCCTCTCAAGCTCTGTCAGGTTGGATGGGGAGAGCCCATTTTCAGGTTCATCCAGAGATGTTCGATCGGATTCAGGTCCGGGCTCTGGCTGGTCCACTCAAGGACATTCACAGACTTGTCACAAAGCCACTGCTACGTTGTCTTGGCAGTGTGCTTAGGGTCATTGTCCTGTTAGAAGGTGAACATCCGCCCCAGTCTGAGGTCCAGAACACTCTGGAGCAGCTTTTCATCAAGGATCTCTCTGTACTTTGCTCCGTTCATCTTTCCCTCGATCCTGACTATTGAAACATATAAGATTATTAAGGGATTGGACACGCTAGAGGCAGGAAACATGTTCCCAATGTTGGGGGAGTCCAGAACTAGGGGCCACAGTTTAAGAATAAGGGGTAGGCCATTTAGAACGGAGGCGAGGAAAAACCTTTTCAGTCAGAGAGTTGTAAATCTGCGGAATTCTCTGCCTCAGTGGAGGCCAATTCTCTGGATGCTTTCAAGAGAGAGCTTGATAGAACACTTAATGATAGCGGAGACAGGGGGGATGGGGAGAAGGCAGGAACGGGGTACTGATTGTGAATGATCAGCCATGATCACATTGAAAGGCAGTGCTGGCTCGAAGGGCCGAATGGCCTACTCCTGCACCTATTGTCTATTGACTAGTCTCCCAGGTCCTGCCACTGAAAAGCATCCTCACAGCATGATGCTGCCACCACCATGCTTCACCGTAGATATGGTATTGGTCAGGTGATGAGTGGTGCCGCTTGGCATTCAGGCCAAAGATTTCAATCTTGGTTTCATCAGACCAGAGAATCATGTTTCTCATGGTCTGAGAGTGTTTTAGGTGCCTTTTGGCAAACTCCAAGCGGGCTATCATGTGCCTTTTACTGAGGAGTGGCTTCCGTCTGGCCATTCAACCATAAAGGCCTGATTGGTGGAGTGCTGCAGATATAGTTGTCCTTCTAGAAAATTCTCCCATCTTCACAGAGGAACTCTGGAGCTCTGTTAGGGTGACTATTGGGTTCTTGGTCACCTCCCTGACCAAGGCCCTTCTCCCCGGTTGCTTAGTTTAGCCAGGCGGCCAGCTCGATGAAGAGTCCTGGTAGTTCCAAAGTTCTTCCATTTAAGAATGATGGAGGCCACTATGCTTTTCGGGACCTGCAATGCTGCAGAAATTGTTTTATACCCTTCCCCATATCTATGTCTCAACACACTCCTGTCTCAGACGTCTACGGACAATTCCATCGTCTTCATGGCTTGGTTTTTACTCTGACATGCACTGTCAACTGTGGGACCTTATGTAGATAGGTGTATGCCTTTCCAAGTCATGTCCAATCAGTTTAATTTACCACTGGTGGACTCCAGTCAAGTTGTAGAAACATCTTGAGGATAATCAATAGAAACAGGATGAACAGGGAGGAGCCAGCGCTGCCGTCGCAGCTGCGGCTTGCCTGCAGTCCGTCTGTCTTTTGTGTTTTTTGTTGTTTTTGTCTGAATTGTAGTTTTAATATGATGTAGTGTTGTATGTTATGTTTTTGGGGGGGTGGGGTGGGAGGGAACGGGAACTGTAACATTCTCTCTCCAGAACGGAGACGCGACCTTTGTTCTGTATCGTGTCTCCGTTCCCGTTGCGGCCTACCACCGGCCATGCACCTGGGACCACCTGGGGCTCTGGTTCGCAGAGCCCGCGGCCCAGACTCACCACCTGCGGTGCTGGCTGCCTGCGGATGCTGCGGGCACGGCTGCGACTCATCTCCGGAGGCTCCGGCGCGGGCCGCGTGGACGTCGGAAGCCCGCAGGCCCCTGGATGGGGGCCGACATCGGGAGCTCCGGCAGCGGCAGAGGCAGCGTGTTCGCCCGCCCCGAATCGCGGGGCTTGGGTCGGCCCGCCACGGACCTTTCACCATCCGGCGCGGCCTGGAATAGGCCGTGGACCTTTCACCGCCCGGCGGGGGCTTCAATATCGGGAGCCCCGACCGCCCCGACGTGGCAACTCCAACAGCCTGACCGCGGGAGAAGACGGCAGGGAAGAGAAAAAGACATTTTTGGCCTTCCATCACAGTGAGAAGGGACTGGAGGAGACTCACTGTGATGGATGTTTCTTTTTGTTTGGTGTTAGTTGTGATTGTATGTGTTATTGCAATTTTATTGATTAATGTTATTGGTCTTATTGTTCAACTGCGGGTAATGTTTCATTTTACTACACATTTATGTGTATGTAACAAATAAACGACTATTGACTATTGACTATTGACAAAAGCTCAATTTTGAGTGTCATAGCAAAGGGTCTGAATACTTATGTAAATATGATATTTCAGTTATTTCTTTTTAATTACTTTTCAAAAATTTCAAAACACCCGTTTTCGCTTTTTTATTCTGGGGTATTGTGTGTAGATTGGTGATAACAAAAATGCATTTAATCCATTTTAAAATAAGGCTGTAACAGAGCAAAATGTGGAAAAAGTGAAGGGGTCTGAATACTTTCTGAATGCACTGTATTACTTGAAGAAACTTTCCTGAATTCATTTGACAAATTCCACCCCATCGCAGCCCTTGACACTCTGCCAGTCCCAGTCTATATTGGGAAAGTTAAAATTGCCGATGGTGGTGACCCTATTAATCAGCTGTCGGAAATCTCCTCGCACATTTGTTCTTATATTTCCCTTTGACTATTTAAGGGCCTATAGGAAGGATATTCTTGCTATTGAGGGCGTGCAGCGTAGGTTTACTAGGTTAATTCCCGGAATGGCGGGACTATCATATGTTGAAAGACTGGAGCGACTAGGCTTGTATACATTCGAATTTAGAAGGATGAGAGGAGATCTTATTGAAACGTATAAGATTATTAAGGGGTTGGACACGTTAGAGGCAGGAAACATATTCCCAATGTTGGGGGAGTCGAGAACAAGGGGCCACAGTTTAAGAATAAGGGGTAGGCCATTAAGAACTGAGATGAGGAAAAACTTTTTCAGTCAGAGAGTTGTGAATCTGGAATTCTCTGCCTCAGAAGGCAGTGGAGGCCAATTCTCTGAATGCATTCAAGAGAGGGCTGATAGAGCTCTTAAGGATAGAGGAGATCTTATCGGGGGGGGTATGGGGAGAAGACAGGAATGGGGTACTGATTGAGAATGATCAGCCATGATCACATTGAATGGCGGTGCTGGCTCGAAGGGCCGAATGGCCTCCTCCTGCACCTATTGTCCATAGTACACTCCCAACGTGCCAATCATCTGTTTTTTATTTCTCAGCTCCACCCCTATAACCTCACTGCAAGACCCATCAGAAATGTCATCTGATTACTATCATATCATATATATACAGCCGGAAACAGGCCTTTTCGGCCCTCCAAGTCCGTGCCGCCCAGTGATCCCCGTACATTAACACTATCCTACACCCACTAGGGACAATTTTTACATTTACCCAGCCAATTAACCTACATACCTGTACGTCTTTGGAGTGTGGGAGGAAACCGAAGATCTCGGAGAAAACCCACGCAGGTCACGGGGAGAACGTACAAACTCCTTACAGTGCAGCACCCGTAGTCAGGATCGAACCTGAGTCTCCGGCGCTGCATTCGCTGTAAAGCAGCAACTCTACCGCTGCGCTACCGTGCCGCTGTGACATTCTTCTTAATCAATCGAGCACCATCCCCTCCTCTTTTACCCCCACCTCTATCTTGTACCTCTCGCACCTGTACCCGAGATCATTAAGCTGCCAGTTCTGTACCTCTCTTAGCGATGTTTTTGTAATGTTTAAAATGTCCCAGTCGCATGTACCTATCCAAGTCTTGCCCATCAGGCCTCTTGCATTAAAAAAAATGCAATTAAATAGAAACAAAGAAACATAGAAAATACGTGCAGGATAAGGCCATTCGGCCCTTTGAGCCAGCACTGCCATTCATTGGGATCATGGCTGATCATCCACAATCAGTAACCTGGAAGTTATCACTAATCAGGAAGCAGAGGGTGATGGTGGAAGGTTGCTTCTCAGAATGGAGGCCTGTGACTGGTGGTGTGCCACACGGTTCGGTGCTGGGCCCGTTACTGTTTGTCATCTACCTCAATAATTTGGATGAGAACATACAGGACAAGATCAGCAAGTTTGCTGATGATACAAAAGTTAGTGGTTTTGCAGATAGTGAAGATGGTTGTGAACGATTGCAGCAGGATCTGGAACGATTGGCCATGTGGGTGGAAGAATGGTTGATTGAATTTAATACAGAGAAGTGTGAGGTGTTGCATTTTGGGTTGTCGAACAAGAGCAGGACCTACACAATAAATGGTAAGCCTCTGGGTAGTGTTGTAGAGCAGAGGGATCTAGGAGTACAAGTGCATGGTTCCTTGAACGTCGAGTCGCAGGTAGATAAAGTGGTCAAAAAGGCTTTTGGCACTTTGGCGTTCATCAGTCAGAGTATTGAGAATAGAAGTTGGGAGGTCATGTTGCAGTTGAAGACCTTGGTGAGACCGCATTTAGAATATTGTGTTCAGTTCTGGGCACCATGTTATAGGAAAGATATTGTCAAGCTTGAAAGGGTTCAGAGGATGTTGCCAGGACTAGAGGGTGTGAGCTAAAGGGAGAGGTTGAGTAGGCTGGGTCTTTGTTCCAGTCATGGTAGTCGGGTGGGTTTAAATTAAAATTGCTGGGTGGAGGGGGGGGGGGTTCATTGCAGAACTGAGAGAACTGAGGCAGATGAGAGACCAGTCACTTTGTTCCATGGAGCGTAGGAGGATGAGGGGAGATGTTATAGAGGTACACAAAATCATGAGAGGAATAGATCGGGTCGATGCACATAATCTTTTACCCAGAGTAGGGGAATCAAGGATCAGAGGACATAGGTTGAAGGTGAAGGGGAAAAGATTTAATAGGAATGTGAGGAGTTATTTTTTCACGCAGAGAGTGGTGAGTGCCAGAGGCGGTAGTTGAGGCTGGACCTATCCCATCATTTAAGAAACAGTTGGACAGGTACATGGATAGGACAGGTTTGGAGAGTTATGGACCCAAGTGCAGGCAAGTGGGACTAAGGTAGCTGGGACATTGTTGGTCGGTGTGGGAGAGTTGGGCCGAAGAGCCTATTTCCATAATGTATCACTCTATGACTCTAACCCATGCCTGCCTTCTCCCCTTAGCCTTTGATTCCACTAGCCCCAAGAGCTCTCTTTTACATTCTTCCAGTGAATTTGCCTACAGTACCTTCTGTGGCAGAGAATTCCACAAATTCACAAATTCTCTGCTCTCTGGGTGATTCCACAAATTCTCTGCTCTCTGGGTGATTCCACAAATTCACAACAGTCCAACGTTGCTTCCTGCTGTGCTATCCCGCCGAGTGAGCTTTCTTTATCACCTTCCGTACCTAGTTCCAGCCGCTCACCTGCCTCAGTTCTCTCAGTTCTGCAATGAACCCCCCCCCCTCCACCCAGCAATTTTAATTTGAACCCACCCGACTACCAGCAGCAAACATTCCTGCCAGGATATTGGTTGGTCTTCAGTTCAAGTGTAACCCGTCCTTCTTGTATGGATTACCTCTGCCTCAGAAGAGATTCCAATGGCTCAAAAATCTAAATCCCTACCCCCTGCAACAACTCCTCAGCCACACATTTATCTGTCCAAATTTCTTGTACTTGCCCTCATTAGCATGTGATACTGGAGGTCCTGCTTTTGAACCATTTGCCTAACTACGTATATTAATTTTGCGGGACCTTTTCCATTTTCCTAATGTCATTGGTGCCAACATGCACAGCAATCACCCTCCCCTTGAGAATGTCCATGCCTGTCCAAATGCTGGTAGATCCAGTCCCTCCAACTTCTCTCAAATAACCTCTGTGCCACTGATGTCAGACCCACTGTTCTATAGTTCCCTGATTTATTCTTGCTGTCTTTTTCAATAATTCCCTTCTTAAATAGCCTTGTTCAAAACATCTCACAGTGGTGCAGCTGATATAGCTGCTGAACAGGTCAGGCAGCATCTCAGGAGAGAAGGAATGGGTGACGTTTGGGGTCGAGACCCTTCTTCAGACTGATATCAGGGGGGCGGGACAAGGAAGGATATAGGTGGAGACAGGAAGATAGAGGGAGAACTGGGAAGGGGGAGGGGAAGAGAGGGACAGAGGAACTATCTAAAGTTGGAGAAGTCAATGTTCATACCGCTGGGCTGCAAGCTGCCCAAGCGAAATATGAGAAGTTGGGAGGTCATGTTGCAGTTGAAGGAGACCTTGGTGAGACCGCATTTGGAATATTGTGTTCATTTCTGGGCACCATGTTATAGGAAAAATATTGTCAAGCTTGAAAGGGTTCAGAGGATGTTGCCAGGACTAGAGGGTGTGAGCTAAAGGGAGAGGTTGAGTAGGCTGGGTCTTTGTTACATGGAACGTAGGAGGATGAGGGGAGATTTCACTTGGGCTGCCTGCAGTCCAGCGGTATGAACATTGACTTCTCCAACTTTAGATAGTTCCTCTGTCCCTCTCTTCCCCTCCCCTTTCCCAGTTCTCCCTCTATCTTCCTGTCTCCAGCTATATCCTTCCTTTGTCCCGCCCCCCTGACATCAGTCTGAAGAAGGGTCTCGACCTGAAACGTCACCCATTCCTTCTCTCCAGAGATGCTGCCTGACCTGCTGAGTTACTCCAGCATTTTTTGAATAAATACCTTCGATTTGTACCAGCATCTGCAGTTATTTTCTTACACTAATATAGCTGCTGCTTCGGCTCTCCCATCATCTGGCATCGAACAAGACCTCGGGTGCTGACTGTGTGGAATTTACACATTCTCCCTTTGATCTTGTGGGTTTCCTCTCAGCTCCCAAAACATCATTGATGGTACTTTCTTTTAATTCTATCTTTTACATTGTTCTGTGTTGTGGCGAATGGAGCAATTTTGGTGGGTAGAATGGGAAGAGGCAGTGGGAAAGGGGGTGGGGGGAGAGGATGGGGGAATAGCAGAAGGGAGATGGGAGAGATTGTAACATATTTACCGAAACGGCGCAATTAAATTCTTATTTGCAGTACCATAATACGTCTAAACGATAACATAAAAACAAATACATATTCAGTTCATTAATAAAAACAATATTAGTGAAAAACAAAAAAAGCCCAAAGATAAAATGGGGGAGAGTAACATAGTTGAGGGTAGGATTTTTTTTAAAGGATGGTTGGTGTGCACTCAAAGGTCCTGTTTCCACGCTGTTTATCTCTGACTCTGTCCCAACAACTACACTGTTCTGCCGCTGTGGGACCGTGTGTGGTTCACCCCTCATCCCGCATCCTTGTCAACTCCAAACAACACAAACCAACACTTTTAGACATTTGTGGTAGTATAAAAGCTTTATCCCTGAAATTAGGTGAGTTAATCTCATTTGGGCTATTTTCAATGCAAATATACTGTTAAATAACGAGACCAACATCGCACATAGTATTTCAGGTATGGCTAAACTTCAACTGTATTTTCATCTCCAACCCCGCTTGCAATAAACCCCAATGTGCTGCTTACGTTCCTGACGTTTGTCGCACCTTCATGTCGACTGTCAGGTGTCTCGTGCACAAGAACACCTCGATCTGTCTGCACTCCACCCACTTTTAATTTTTATTGCCTTTTCATACTTCACACAAGTGCTTAACCTCGCATTGTTTTTCATTAAGTTCCGTTCGCCCGGTTTAAACCCATTCTCTCGATCTGTGTCTGTCTAAGATGCCTTGTTTTGGGAGGAGCACAGCTGGGTAAGGCAGGAGAGGGAGTGGGGGGCTGGTGCACAGTGAGCAGAGATGGTGAATCAGAAGACATGAGTGTGAGAGAGGCATCATCTGCAGGATAATTTCCTCCCACACCAGCAGTGAGCTAATGTTGGCCCTCTGTGTACTGGAATATAATATATAGAATGGATTGGATAATAAACATCCAGAGAAAAGGTACATCCCTCCCTAGGAACGCACACTATTAATGTTGGACACTGAGCTATGAGAGTGTTGTAAAGTACGTAATGTTAGGAACGATGATGTTAATTTTGACAGGAACAGCATTGCGTGATTGCAGCAAGCTGGGATGGGCACATGGCATGGCTGTGATTTTGGCCTGAACTGGACATTCCTGTGTGGTAAATTCTAAATAATTCTTTCCAGTTTTCGGTTCCATTGACGATCCAATGGACTCACTCCTTCAATCATTCTTACCCATTCCTGATATCATGTTTGTGAGATGCCGGTTGCAAAGCAAGAATAGAGGATTCTTCACTTCTGACAAAAAAAACACCAGTCGTTGCACATTGGGCAATATTAACAACTGAAAAGTATGAGATTAAGTAAGAGGCTTTATGGGAAGACAGACAGAGACATTCTGTGGTACCTTGAAGGGTCAGTGACAACATCTTATGATTTTCAGTTCCCTCTCTGGTCTTACTCCTCCTTATCTCTGCAATCTATTCTGTGCTGCATCTGATATATCTTAGCTACTCATCTGCACATTTAATGTTTTCATAGCTGGCAGAGAGTTGAACAGCACTTTGGCCCAACACATCAGTGGTTTACCTATATCCCTGAGCAAGTGTTCCTCGAAGTGTTGGAGCAACACAACCGGACAGATAGCATCTGTAGAGGGAATGGACAGATGGTGGTCTGAGTCTGAAGAGGGGGCCTGACATGAAACATCGCCTGTCCATTCCCTCCACAATGCTGCTTGACCTGCTGAGCTCTTCCAGCACTTGGAGTTTTGGTCAGAATTGCAGAATATGCAGTTTGTTGTGTCTCTCTCTACATCTTTATTGTCCAAGTTGCTCTTCAAATTTATTTAATACATGATAATTGTACATGCCTCAACCACTTCCTCTGGCTGCTCATTCCATATACTCACCATGCTCTGAAAAATGTGTCACTCCTTAAACCTATGACTTTTATCCGGAGAAAGAGATTGTGACTATACAACTTACTAACATTCCTCAATTTTATAAACCTCCATAAAGACACTGCTCAGGTTTTATCCTTGCTCTAGGGAAAATAGACAGCTTATCCATTGTCTCCCTTTAAACTCAAAAGTCCCAACACCATTTTCTAGTTTTGGCTGTTTTGCAGCTGCCAAGGCCCCATGTGATGTCTGCTCATCATAGTTCTCGAGCACTGACACCAATGTGCAAAACAAATGATTTTGTGGATGTTCCTTTCCCAGTCCTCTCTGTTACTGTAGTTCTACCACACAGCTGAGTGTCCAGAGCTGCCACGTTACAGGAGGTTGATGTAGAATGTAAAACATGTCATGGAGCTGCTGGGCAGAACGACCTGTTTCTATGCAGGGACATAAATAATTCATTGCGCTAAGTCTTGTTCCACTATTTCCTCTGTGTTGAGCTCAGTCATGATGTTCTCATGCTGATTTTCAAACCGTTTAGTGGTCCCATCTGTCTCCCTCGTTGCAGTACTCTCCATAATTTTTAATGGTCCAAGATATATGGCTGCCTCCAATTCAGATCTTTAGATAAACTGATGTAATTTTTCGTGAATGAGGAATGATTGTGTGGATGTTCCTTGTCCAGTCCCCTCTGTTCACTGCAGTCCCACGACACAGCTGAGTGCACAGTGCTTCCACATTGCAGGATGTTGGTGTGCAGTATAAAACAAGTCAATGTTGTTGGGCTGAATGGCCTGTTCCTCTGCAGTAACTTCCATACAAAACACCCTTGTTTTTGCAACCACTACATTACTAATGGGTTAACTTCCCTGCTCTATCATCCGTGTTTTTACCAGGAAATACATAGACTGAGAAGAAGGGACTTTTCACACAAAGGAATCAGGTAACCATTGATGAAAGGGCTCAGATGCAAATTGAGCGACAAGGAAACGAGAATTTATGGAAAAGGAGAGTGGCTGAGGGGTGGGGATAGGGATAGGAGGAGGGAATGGACAGATAGAGGCAGTTTTCATAGGAGTTTGAGTGGAAGGGCTTAAATACTTGTTTCTGTATACCAAATTCAAATCTGCCATCATAACATTTCCAATGGAAGCACTGCAGATTAATTTGCCACCATTCCCACAATCCTGTTTGTAACAAGAAACATCTAGAAGGAAAACAAAGTACTTTTCATATCGGGCACAGGTAACATTTTGTGAAAGGCCACAGATGCAAATTAGGCTTGCACACACTGGAATTTAGAAGGATGAAGGGATTTTATTGAAACATATAAAATTATTAAGGGATTGGACACGTTGGAGGCAGGAAACATGTTCCCAATGTTGGGGGAGTCCAGAACTAGGGGCCACAGTTTAAGAAAAAGGGGTAGGCCATATAGAATGGAGATGAGGAAAAACTTTTTCAGTCAGAGAGTTGTAAATCTGTGGAATTCTCCGCCTCAGAAGGCAGTGGAGGCCAATTCTCCGGATGCTTTCAAGAGAGAGCTAGATAGAGCTCTTAAGGATAGCGGAGTCAGGGGGTATGGGGAGAAGGCAGGAACGGGGTACTGATTGAGAATGATCAGCCATGATTATATTGAATGGTGGTGCTGGCTCGATGGGCCCAATGGGCAGTGAGGGGAGAAGGCATGAAAGAGACAACAGCTGGAGAGACACAGAGTGAGAGAGACAAACTAATGGGCATAAGAAGGAGGTGTTTGAGTTGCAGACAGTGTTAGGGGGCAGTGAAAGGGGAGAGAAACGGAAAGTTTATTTATTACAGTTTGAAAGCAAAGGCAGAATTTTCCCTATTTCCCAATTTGCACCAATCTCATTCACCTGTTATTGCTGATCCTGGTCATAAAATTCATAACCTGGTTTTAAATGCCTTCCATGGCCTTGCCCCTTCCTATTACATATGCCCCACCATTACCTTCAGTGGTTGGCTCTCTCGGCCATTCTAATTCTGACCTGTTATCCACAAATTTGACAGCTTCACAATTAATGGCTTTGTCTTCAGCTGCGCAGGCCCTGTGTGCCTTTTGCCCGTTACTGATCCCGAGCCCAGTGACCAATGTCTGGCACAGCGATTGCCCTGTGGAGGTTTTCTATCCAATGCTCTATGTACATTGCATATCCACTGGCGCGGTTCTTGTGTGTGCAAGTATTCAAAGGCAGGTTGGGTAACTAATTGGGGACTGCAATGGATGCTCAGTGTACTGGGATCAGATGAAGAAGCGTGGGAGGAGTTGGTGACATTTTTAAGCATGGAATTGGTGTTGGTTGGATTGGACACTTCTTTGGTGGGCAGTTCGATTATATTGATCCATTAAAATTATAGAAGATCCATTGCATTGCCCGTGGTGTTGTATGGACGTGTCCAGTAGATATTCTTCAACATCCTCTATCCATTAAAGATCCAATAGTCAGAGCCCTCTGTCCAATGATGCTTCTTAGTATTGTGTTTGTTTTAGGAAGCTCACTGACTGAGAACAATGGACTCTCCATGCCTGAGGGAGAGAAAACGGCCGGGGAAAAGTCACAGGAACATTCAGCAATGGATGGAAACAAGGCTGAGGTGAGAGAGGAAGCTCGGACTGGGAGAGTCATAGAGTCATACAGTGTGGAAACAAGCCTTTTGGCCCAACATGTCCACGCCGACCTATCCTATCCATGTACTTGTTGTGAAAGTAGCTGTCTCAATTACCTCCACTGGCAGCTCGTTCCATATACCTACCACCCTTTGCATTTAAAAAAAAATGTTGCCCCTCAGGTTCCTTCTTATTCAATCTTTTCCCCCTCACCTTCAATCCATGGCCTCTGGTTTTGATTCCCCTACTCTGGGTAAAAGACTGCATTTATACTATGTATTCCTCTCATGAAATGATACACCTATATAATATCACCCCTCATCTTTCTGCACTCCGAGTTATAAAGTTCTGGCCTGCTCGACCAAGGAGTGAATTTCCTGTGTCCTTTTCTGCTGTTCCACCGCTGCAATGTTTATCATTGAATTAGAATCCTCCATCAATGACTGCCAAGATCACTCAGTGTCTTCTCACAGGAACACAGCAAAACAGGGACAAAAGTAGATTGCCTGCCCTGTGTCAATGCAATCATAACTGATCTGCCCCAGGCTTCAACTGATAAGAGTCAAAGTGTCATACAGCACGGATACAAGGCATTCAGTTCACCTTGTCCATACTGATCATTAAGTATCAATTTATATCATTCCCAGATATCAACATATGATCTGTCACCTTCTAGGCCTTGGTGATTCAAGTGCTCATCTAGATACTTCTGAAATGTTGTGATAGCCTCTGCCATCACCATCCTCCATACAGTGTTAAACTCCTGGGCCCTGTCATTTACAGTGTTACTTGCACTCCTGGGCCCTGTCATTTACAGTGTTACTCTCCTGGGTCCTGTCATTTACAGTGTGAAGAAGGCATATGGCGTTGTTGCCTTCATTGGACAGGACATTGAGTGAAGGGTTAGGGCATCACGTTACACCTGGATAGAACATTAGTGAGTCTACATGAGTATCATGTGCATTTCTGGTCACCATGTTATTGGAAGAATGTGATTGAGATAGAGAGGCTGCAGAAGGATGTTGCCGGGACAGGAGTGCTCAAGATGTGAGGAGAGCTTGGATGCGTGGGGCTGTTTCTTTTTTGGAGTGAAGGAGGCTGTGGGGTGACCTTGCCGAGGTTTATTAAATTACAAGGGGCATCGATAAGATTGATGCTTGCATTCATTTTACCTAGGCAGAGGTTGGAGGCCTCTATAGGCTGACTAAAGCTGGAGGCCATGGGTTTAATGTCTGGCTGGATTATGGGCTATTACCTACAAGGAGAGGATAGCTGATAGAAGTATATAAAGTTACGAGAGGTATAGAGAGACTAGTCAGTTAGACCTTCTTTCCCAAAGCGAAATTGTCAAACACTTGAGGGAATAGATTTAAGGTGAGAGAGACAAAGTTTAACGTAGATGTGTAGTTTAGTTTTTTTACACAGGGTGATGGGTGCCTGGAACATCCTGCCATGGGTGGTGAGGAAGCAGATACAATAGTGGCATCGGAGAGGTTTACAGATAGGCTCGTGGACCTGCAGGGAATGGAGGGATATTGATCATATGTCGTTATGCAGCAGGGAAAAAACCCTTCGGCCCAATTCATTAATGTCGGCTAAGATCCCCTAGTTTAGGTAGTCCCATTGGCCCATTTCCTTCTAAACCTTTCCATGTACCTGTCCAAGTATCTTTTTAATACCGTTATAGTCCTGCATCAACTACATCCACGGGCAGCATGTTGCATTTACCCACCATCCTCTGAGTGAAAAAATTGCTCCCAGGTTCCTGTTAATTTTTTCCCCTCTTAACTTAAACCTATGTCCACTGGTTCTTGATTCCCCAACACTTGGGAAAAGACCACGCACGTTTACCCTACTTATTGCCCTCATGATTTTATATACCTCTATAATATCTTTTGCAAGGAGATATGATTACTTTTATCGTGCTGCATTCGGCATAGAGATTGTGGGCCATAGGGTTGTTTCTGTGATGTGCTATTCAATGTCCTAATGTGAGCAGGGAAAGATTTAAATAGGACGTAAGAGACAGTTTTATTCATACAGAGGGTGATGGATGTATGGAATGAATTGCCAGAAGTGGTCAAGGCAGGAACAATTATGACATTTAAAAGCCTTTTGGACAGGTTCATGGATCGGAAAGGATTAGAGGGATAATTATGGTCAGGCAGAGGCAAACGGGGGTTGGGCCAAAGAGTCTGTTTGCATGCGTAGTTGTGCTTCAGCTGCCAATGTCCTGTTTACTGTCTGTTCTGGGACCGGAGCACAGACACCAATATCTGATGCAACATGTTTTAGTACAACAGGAATGATCCTGCCAGTTTCCTTTTGCAGCCCTCTCTGTTCACTGTAGATCCACCACACAGCTCAACGCTGCCATGTGGGATGATGCTGGAGTGGAGAATAAATCTGATAAAATTCTCTCCTATTTCCTCTCTGTTCCTGTTCCCATATAGACAGCTCAGTGTCACATACTGACCCAGTACTAACGTGGCTGGGATTTATTCTGTGGCTGCACCCTCTCTAGCCCGCACTGTCCATTACATTTCCAATACTCAGTCCACTAGCAGTGTTTATACTACAACTATTCCCTCTGTTAACACATCTCCATTTCTGTTCCAGTATGGCCCCCTGTGTAGTAATGGTCAGCTGGTCATTAGGCAGGATTTATACAGGACCTACAGTGCATTTCCTCTCTAATACATTTGTCTGTTACAATTGCAGCCCCCTGCTCAGTGCTGACCCTTCACTGATCTGCGGTTGTTAGAGGAAGTCGACGGGAAACAATGGACTCTTCATTCCACAGACACAGAATAGGTGTTGGTTTGTCTGCTTTGCATGTTTTCCCCAAACCCACATCGGCTGCACTGTTATCCAGCCCTGCAGTTATTCACTCGTGAAGTGGATGTGGAAGGTAGTCAGCGAGCTGTCGCTGAGTCTGTCAACACTCACGGTAGAGTCCCCGGGACTGAGGAGGTTGCAGGTGGTCTCATCTCCCTCCATCCCAGGTAGCAGCACCTCTGCAGAATCAGGTAAGAAGACATCACCAATTGATTAATCTCAGAATTTTACCTCGTTAATTGATTGTGATTAATTTTTTCTGTACAACGCTGAGAGAGAGATCTCCCATCTGTCTGTAGATCTCCCAGTCAGGGAGTGATGTGTTTCACAAACTATTAATTGCTGTTTCAGTTTACAGCTTGCACAAGACCCCAGTCCCTCATTTCTCTCTGATTTTAATTCTGTGTTTTCCTTTGCAGAATGTCACCTGGTGAAATGAGGGTTCTGTTACTGATCCTGGGTTCTCTGAGTAAGTAATTTCCAACCGGTAAACTGTGTGTTGTGTACGGCAAGAAGAATTGGGATTTATATATTGTCTGTAGAGGAGCAATAGCAATGTATCTATTCAGGGCAAATTGAGCATGACCAATTAAAACTTTATATGGAATATTAGAACAGGGATTAAAAACTATAGACAGCAAGTTTGAAAAGGCAGTAATATTGATGGGAGGGAGCAGGCAGCTTTGTTTTCCACATATTTAGCTGAAGCAACTTCTCTGACAATCTCTCTATTATGTGTAAGCGTGGGTTGTTCAAATTGAAGATTCTACAATTCTGATATCCCTATTCTTTCACATTCACATTCGCCACCTTAACGTCACTGCTGATACCACTGTCCTCCTCTGCGAAAGACCAGTGCAAATGGCGGCATGTTGGCACAGCGGTAGAGTTGCTGCCTTGTAGCTCCAGAGACCCGGGTTCGAACCAGACTCTGGGTGCTGCCTGTATGGAATTTGTATGTTCTTCCTGTGACCTGCATGGGTTTTCTCCAGATGCTTTGGTTTTCTCCCAAGCTCCAAACATATACAGGTTTGTAGGCTAATTTGCTTAGTATACGTGTAAATTGTCCCTTGTGTGTAGGGTAGTGTTAGTGTGCAGGGATCACTAGTCGGTGCGGAATCGGTGGGCTGAAGGGCCTGTTTCCATGCTTTATCTCTAAACTAAACTAAACTAAAAAAGAGGTTTGTTTAGAACTGGACACTGCTTCCAAATACATGCTGTTGTCTGGTCAGCGACACAGCTCTCTATTTCCCTTCAATTCTCATTCTCCATACTATACACAACATCTTAAGTGCTTTTATTTCTTATATGTTGATTTTCTTCCTGGCTGACCTTAAACCTCACATCCTCTGCACCACCTCATCTACTTTTTCGGCTCTTGATATCTATATACTAAAACTCTTGTTTGTTTGTTTGTTCCTGAACTATAGCCAAAACGGTATACGATAGCTTGACAATTGTAGGCCCAACTTACTCACCGTCATCCCTTTGGTGCTAACGGAAGAGGTTTCATTGAAACCTGTGTTATATTTTTTAAGTTATTCACATTTTTAAGTTTAAATCTATCTCCTAGGGAGGGAGGGGAGAGGAGGGAGAATAAGGGGGGGTTGAGGGAGGATAAGGGGGATGGAGTGGGTAGGGGAAGAGGGGAGGAGGAGGAGGGGAGGGGGAGTGGGTGGGGGAGGGGTGGTGGATGGAGGGGGAGGAGGGTGGGGGGAAGAGGGGTGGGGGGAAGGAGGGAGGGGGGGAGGAGAGGGTGCTGCACCAATGTAGGAGAGATTTGGGCCCAACGGGTCCCCTTGGTCTAGTCTGTCCTAAATCTCCCCTTTTTTGCTTGTGCCCCCCCCCCCCCCACTCTGTGTTGCCCTCAAGGTGCTGTTGTAAATTGACTAGTGATAACCTTTTTTTTTTTTTTTTTTTTTTTTTTTTCTTTTTAAGAGTAAAGAATAAATTAGTGAGTATAGAGTGGGAAAAAAAAAAAAAAAAAAAAAAAAAAAAAAGAAATGTGCGAAAGTAAAGCAGAGAGGAGATTCTTAATATTCTTAATCAATTTTCAGTCAAACCCAGAATTTTTAATTTTATGCTGATATTACACCGCATGATTCCACAAGGTCAATAAATGGAGACCAACTCGATAAGAATTGGTCTTTTTTTTCTATTAGGAGGAGTCTCATTTCTTCCAAATGTGCTGTTTCCAACATATTACGAATCCACATTTTAAGTGTTGGTGGAGTAGACTTTTTCCACAATTTAAGTATGAGTTTTTTCGCTATTATTAAACCATAATTAAAAAATGAGATTTGGGATATATTTAATTTATTTACATCTCCAAAGATAATCATTTCCATGCTAGGTTCCATTTTTGTCTTAAATAAACTAGTAAATACATCAAATATATCACCCCAAAAACTTTGAAGTTTTATGCACGAAACGAAAGAGTGTGTAAGATTGGCATTTTGTGAAAGACATTTATCACAAATGGGTGAGATATTTGAATAAAATTTATTCAACCTAACTTTTGAGTAATATAGTCTGTGTAATATTTTAAATTGGATTAAATTATGTCTAGAGTTAATCGAACATTTATGTATGTATATCAAATACCTCTCCCATGTTTCTTTAGAAATTTTTATCAGTAATTCTTTTTCCCAGTCTTCTCTAATTGCCTCTGTTGGAGGCAATTCTCTATTAAGAATACTGTTATATAGATATGATATTAATTTTTGTGAGTCCGCCTTAATATTCATTGCTTCTTCCAGTGGGTCTATCGTTATATTCTGTGATCTTGGTATATATTTTTTTATAAAGTCACATATCTGTAAATATTTAAAGTATTGGTTATTATTGAGATTAAATTTTGATTTTAATTGTTGAAATGATAATAAATTTCCCGTTTCATACATGTCACCCAACTTTTTAATTCCCTGTCTTTCCCATTGTCTATATGTTTTATCCATAATAGCTGGTTTAAATACCGGGTTATTCACTATTGGTGTTAATGAAGATAAGTTTCTTAATTTTAAATTTAATTTTATTTGTTTCCAAATTCGAATTATATTGTGTATAATTGGATTCTTCTTATATAATATATTATTCAATTTTATCGGGGAGAAGAGGATCGCTCCTAAATCATAAGGCAGACAATCCTCTTTTTCCATTCTTATCCATTCCATCTGTTGAGAAGGACACTCCAACCAATAAATAATATTCTTAATATGCACTGCCCAATAATAATATAAAAAATTAGGCAGTGCAAGTCCCCCTACATCTTTAGGTTTACACAAATGATTTCTTTTAATTCTATGTGCTTTGTAGTCCCATATAAAATTAGTAATATTAGACTCTAGTTTTTTAAAAAAATATTTTGGTATATATATTGGTATGGATTGAAATAAATATAATATTTGTGGTAGCACTATCATTTTGATAGCATTTATTCTGCCAATTAATGATAGTGGGAGCGTTTTCCAAAATATAATCAAAGCGTTCAATTTATTTAACAGAGGACTAAAATTAGCGTTAAATAATGATTTATATCTTCTGGTAACTTGAATACCTAAATACTTAAATTTTTCCGTTGCAATTTTAAATGGAAATTTTAATAGATGATTCGCTTTCTGAGGATGTAATGACATAATTTCACTTTTATTCCAATTTATTCTATATCCAGAAAAGGAGCCAAATTCCTCTATTACATTTAATACGTTCGGGATACTCGTTTTTGAATTTGTAATATATAAAAGTATATCATCCGCGTATAATGAAATTTTATTATTAGAGTCCTTAGTATTGTATCCATGAATGTTCGGATGAGTTCTTATCCTTTCCGCCAGTGGCTCTATCATAAGGGCAAATAGCAGGGGTGATAAAACACATCCCTGCCTATTGCCCCGTGATAATTGGAATTTTTGAGACAACGTATTATTAGTTAATATTCTTGCTGTTGGTTTATCGTATAATAATTTTACCCATCTAATAAAATTATCTCCTATATTAAATTTTTGGAGTACTATGTATAAATACTGCCACTCTACCTGATCAAATGCTTTTTCTGCGTCCAAAGATATAACTGCTAAGTCTTCCTTTTCCCCTTTATGTGAATACATTATATTATAAAGTCGTCTCAAATTGTTAAATGATTGTCTTTTGGGTATAAACCCCGTTTGGTCCTGATTTATCAATTTATTAATATATTTGCTCAATCTTCTTGCTAAAATCTTTGCTAAAATTTTTTGGTCTGTATTTAACAGTGCTATAGCTCTATACGAGCCCGGATCTTCTAAATCTTTATCTTTTTTTGGTATAAGCATAATTGTGGATTCTGCTAAAGTTTCTGGTAATTTCTTATCGGTAAAAGCGTACCTGTATAATTTAAGTAATCGTGGGGCCATTAACTCCTGAAATCTTTTATAAAATTCATTATTAAAACCATCAGGCCCTGGAGTCTTCCCATTTTTCAATTCTTTTATTGTTTCTCTTATTTCTTCACTTGTAATCTGGGTTCCTAATTCCTCTTGTTCTAAGATATCCAATTTTGGCAAGTTACACTTATCTAAAAAATTTATAATTTTATTGTCTTCAATGTTAGTTTTAGATGTATATAAATTTTGATAAAATTGAGCAAACCTTTTGTTAATGTCCTTAGGTAAAGTTAATAGTTCCCCGTTCTCTGATTTGATTTTACTAATTGTTTTTTCCTTTTCTTGTTTCTTCAATTGTCGTGCTAGAAGTTTATGTGGTTTATCCCCAAATTCAAATTGTACTTGTTTTGTGATCTGAAATAATCTTATTACTCTTGCCGATAATATTCGATTAAGTTTAAATTTCAGTAATGTTATCTTATTATGTTTATCTATTGTTGGGTCTTTTGCGTTTCCTAATTCTAATAATTTAATTTCCTTTTCTAACGTCCCTTGTTCTGTCCTGTTTTTTTTATTTAGAAAACTTTGATACGAAATTATAACTCCACGAATGAAAGCCTTAAAAGATTCCCATAATAAAGATGGTGAAATCCCTGGTGTCTCATTTATTTCAAAAAAAAATTTCATTTGTTGTTTTAAATACTCATAACCTTGTGGGTCATTAGCTATTTGTGTGTTAAATCTCCAAAAAAAATTTGTACCTGGCATTCCCTCAAGTTTTAAAGTAAAAGTCAGCGGGGAAATGTTAAGGACTGGAGACCATAGTTTTTAGGTGAGGCGGGTAAAATTTACAGATGATATGCGGGGCAAGTCTTTTTTTACACAGAGGCTGGTGGGTGTCTGGAACGCACTGCAAAGGGTGGAGGCAGATACGATAGTGGTGTTTAAGAAGCTTTCAGATGCGCATGGATAGGCAAGGAATGGAGTGATATGTAGCAATAGTACCTGACTTGTGCAGGCAGAGAAGATTAGTCTAACACGGTATCAGTTTGAAGAAGGGTCTCGACCCAAAACGTCACCCATTCCTTCTCTCCTGAAATGCTGCCTGACCTGCTGAGTTACTCCAGCATTTTGTGAATAAATAACATGGTATCATGTTCAATACACACATTGAGGGCCAAAGGGCCTGTTTCTGTGTTGTACTGTTTTATGTTCTATATTTTCTCCTGAGTGTAATCCAAGAATACTTCTGCATCTCTCCCCTTCCTTCCAGTCATATCCCAGTTGGTGACAAAGCTGTTGAAATTCCCAATCATTAACGCCCGTGCATCTTTGCATTTTAGACCTCCTATACAACCTGTATCTGGCAACGTTCGGCAGCTTCTCCTCCCAACACTGAAACACGACCACTGCCATAAGCCCACATCTAACTGTGGCCCCAGTTCATTGTCTTTATTTCCCGAGAGGAGTCATTGAGTTGTATGGTGCAGGAACAGGCCCTTCACCCAACTTGTCCATGCCGATCTAGTGGGCATAATCCCAATTGTAAATTGAGTAGTGATAACCTTTTGACCGGAGCCCTCTAAACTCTTCCTATTCGTCTATCTGTCTACATTTTTTTTTAAAGGCTGTATTTGTATCCCCTTCTATAGCTTCCTCTGGCAGCTTTCCAGATACTGACTATTTGACTGAAAAGGTTGCCTATGTCCCTCTTAGATCTCTCATCTTCAGACAATGGTATTGTAGGAGAAAGAATCGTGAGGGCTATTAACTGGTAAAAAGGGATGTAGATTTTGCCAATGTGGTGATAGGGAACCGCAGCCAAAGCCTAAAAGTAGAGACAGGGAATGCAGCAGTGACGACACCCATGTTTCAGGAACTTCATTGATTATATTATAGCATGTACCCATCGTTGAAACAGAAAATTTGACTTTTGTCAAGTTCGAAAAAATATCAAATTAGACTTGTGGATGAACATTTTATTCTGTAATCCTAGTCTGTTACCTAATTAAGTCTTTCTGTAACTACCATTCTGCAATCAAGACCTAGTTTTACTGTTAATTAAGTTTCTGTGTAATCTTGTTAGCTGAGAATGTAAAAGCTGTACCAAAGTCGCTCTCAGGAGATCAGCTTTGACTGGTCTCCTGGAGCGCACCACTTTCAATAAATCGCCAGTTACTTCGAACATGGTCGTTCCTCCTTGAAATGGCCTAGAGTCATAGAGTCATACAGTGTGGAAACAGGCCCTTCGCCCAACTTGGCCGCACCGGCTATCGTGTCCATCTACACCACTTCCTTCTATCTGCGTTTGTCCCATATCCCTGCAAACCTGTTCTTTCCATGTAACTGTCTAATTGTTTCTTAAACGTTGCAATGGTCCCTGACTCAACTACGTCTTCTGGCAGCTTGTTTCATACACCCACCACCCTTTGAAAAAATGTGTAGGAGATGTGCAGAAGAGTCTCAACCCGAAACGTCATACATTCCTTCTCTCCTGAGATGCTGCCTGACCTGCTGAGTTACTCCAGCATTTTGTGTCTACCCTTTGAAAAAGTTTCCTCTCAAATCTTTCCCCCTTCACCTTAAACCTATGTCTTCTGGTTCTCGATTCCCCTACTCTGGGCAAGAGACTCTCTGCGTCAACCCAATCTATTCCTCTCATGATTTGATACACCTCTATAAGATCACCCCTCATCCTCCGGCGCTGCAATAAATAGAGTCTGAACCTACTCAACCTCTCCCTATAGCTCAGACCCTCAAGTCCTGGCCACATCCTCATAAATCTTCTCTGTACCATTTCCAGCTTGACACCATTTTACCTATAACATGGTGCCCGGAACTGAACGCAATACTCTAAATGCGGCCTCACCAATGTCTTATACAACTGTAACATATCCTCCCATTCTACACTCAATACTCTGATTGATGAAGGCCAATGTGCCAATTGTCTTTTTGACACCACCTTCAAGGAACTATGGAGCTGCTTCTTCTTGAGCCCTTTGCTCCTCTAGGGAGCATAGGCCATTGACAAATGTCCTCCACCTCAATCGGTTGTTGGTGGTTCGTTCGAGATATCCCCAGTTGAGCCCACTCCCAGACATTTCTGTCTGGACACCTCTTCTCCAGCTGTTCCTGGGGCGACCTCTTTTCCTTTTTCCTTGTGGGTTCCATTTCAGGGCTTGCTGAGTGATGTTTGTGGCAGGTTTTCTGAGGGTGTGTCCAATCCAACTCCATTTTCTCCTTCAAATTTGTAAGTCAATGGGATCCTGGTTTGTTCTTTTCCATAGGTCCATATTGCTAAAGTTTCTCCACCAGATGTTTAGTATGAACTATGTATCTGTACTCCTAGATCCATCTGCTCTACAATACTCCCCAGAGCCTTATCATGATCTTGTGGTTAGAGAAGCAGCTTCACTTCCACTATTCCACCAATTTTAATTTGATTTTCCAGGAGAATGTTCCAAATATTATGCCTCCATCTCCATTTACACTTCTTCTCTACCCACCCCTGAAAGGATTGACTCTGCTCCTGGATTCATCAATCAGCATGACCAGCTTATCTTTGCCCAACCAGCTTCCTTCAATAGCTTGCATGCTGTACAAGATTTGTATTAAGTAATTTATATTAAATTGACAATTATATGGCCGGTATTGGCAGTTTGGTCTGAAGAGCCTGTTTCCACACTGTATGACTATGTCTCTATGAAAAGAGAATTGAATAGCTTGTGTGAAAGAGAATAAGTTGTAGGGCTGAAGGGAACTAATGAGGGAGGAATTGAAATGATGGGGTTCTTGCACCAGGAGCTGGCATCATCTAGATGGGCCCATTGGTCTCCCCTGGTCCCCCTTTCAATATAATGTGGGAGGTCCGTGAAAGCAAGATGGACGAATCGTTTGTGTGTTTATTTCGTTGACCTTTCTACTGCTTAGAGAGTATAATTTGTAATGCTTGGTGATCCAAGGAGAAAGTTCTTTCACACGGAGAGGGGTGAATGTCGAGCCAGAGAGGGTGGTAAAATCAGAACCAATCACGGCATTGAGACAGGTACGTGAATAGGTTAGGCACTGGAGGATATGGACCTATTGAAGACATTTGTTATTAGTCCAGATGGTCAAAAGGCTGGAATGAAATATTACATGACAATACCAAACATAAACCAAAACCTTGATATGGTGGTTGTAGGACTAATTTCTGTGCTGCTTTTTATCACTGACTTTAAATTGGAGGTTGTTGGTACTCCTGGTTTGTTGGGTGGGTTGGGGAACCAGAGTTTGAGTGAACTTAGCTCAGTCTTACTTTAACGCTGATCATCATCCTGTCCCTCAGCAGCAGACTCCACGCCCGGTGATCCGTGTGTAATCCACACCGTCCTGGATCAGCCCTGGAGAAGCTCGGGTTGTCATAGAACTCGTTGCAGTGGCCGATGGATGGACGATTGAAATCTGGAAAAAGGGTGGTACAGATTTAGCAGGTAAACTGATCGCAGGCTAGTCAGTGAGGGAGAATCGCAGGTAGTGATGGTGCTTGCATTTCCGAGGATCGCGGTTCGATCCTCACATCCAGCGTTTCTGTGTGGAATTTGCATGGACTTCCCTGGGTGGGTTTCCCCCTGGTGCTCTAGCATCCCAAATATGTGCTGGTAGATGAACTGGACCTGTGAACTCCCACTCGTGGAGACAAGTGGCAAAATAATCAATGGGGGGTTCATGGGCATGTGAGAGGGAATACATTGCAGGGTTACGGGGAATTTAGGAGAGGGGGCAGATGGCTGACAGGACAACTTTTGTAAGGGCCAGTATGATCGTGATGGGCCGAATGGCAACTTACTGTTATATATTAAGTTACTGAAAGAGAGTAAGGCATGTTAGATTGATAGTATCAGCCCCCATTGTGGGACAGCGAATGGAATATGGGGAAAGGAAACTCCCACATTCTGCAGGAAGGGAAGAGAGATTTTGTAAATGGAAAAAAAGGGTTTCCTGGCACTGGACCTATATTGGACAGTGCGATGGTTAGACCCCAGTCGCTAATCTTTCCCTCAGTCGGGGGCTGACTCTCTGCTTGTTGTTTCAGTTATGACAACGTGAAGATCCCTGAGAGTGCAGTTCCATTCCATCGCTGCTCTGGGTGTAGTCCCAGCTGGTTAAATGGTAGGTGGACAAGAATGTACAACTGATGCATTCTGTTACTTTAGCAAAGGTCCAGAGTGATCCAGATTTTTATAGCTCTACAGGTAAAATAGAATAATAAAAAATACAACGTATTAATAATCGCAAAATTAGGTAACTGTAATAGAGCAAATACCAAAGTCTGTAGTGCAACCAAAGACACAATCGATAGAAGATCGTGGTTGCTGAGGTTAGTGTTGTGCAGTGTTCAAGAGCCTGATAGTTGCTGGGAAGAAGCTGTTCTTGAACCTGGAGGTCGCAGTTTTCAGGCTCCTGCACCTTCTTCCCGATGATAGTCGTGAGATGAGAGTCATCGCAACAACGCACACGAGCGTGCCCCCTGTCTACAAGCCCTGGCTAAATCACCCGTGTCCATCCACACCACACAAAGCAACATGAAGCTCACTCTGCTCAACATCCGGTCCCTCAACAATAAAAGCCTCATTCTGAATGACTTCATCCTGGAAAATAAACTGGACTTCCTCTGTCTGACAGAAACCTGGCAACAACCTCTGGACTACCTCTCACTCAACCTCACTACACCCAACGGATACTCCTACATCAATAAACCACGCTCGGAAGGCCGAGGTGGTGGGATTGCCGTAATTCACCGACAGGACTTCAAGATCAACCTCATCTCCATCTCATCTGCTCCTTCATTTGAACACCTGGCTTTCAAACTCTCTGGCCACACAAAATTAGTCATGGCAGTTGTCTACCGCCCTCCCAAACCACACCCATCATTCCTTTCTGACTTTCTGACCCAGTTCTGTTCTCTCTCCCCCTCAATCCTCCTCCTCGGTGATTTCAACATCCATATGGACTCCACTGACTCCACAATAACCGCTGACTTCACTGAAATACTCAACTGCTTTAACCTCACTCAACACGTCAATTTTCCCACCCATAACCGTGGACACATTCTGGACCTTGTCTGCTCCACTGGACTAAATCTACATCACCTCTCTGGCTCCGACCCCACCCTCTCTGATCACTTAGCCATCACCATGTCTGTCAACATTCCCACCCCAGCTCCAAAGCAAAAACGCAAAATCAACTTCCGCAAGCTGAACTCTGTTTCACCTACCTCGCTCTCATCCTCCCTCTCGGAAATAATGTCCACCTCTCCCTTCGTTGACCTCCACAGCCCCTCTGACCTCACTGACTACTACAACCGCACTCTCTCCTCCTGCCTCGACCAGCTTGCACCTATAAAAACCAAAACAGTTTCCTTCACCCACTCTGCTCCCTGGTTTACCCCTGAACTCCGCGTGATGAAAACTCATGCCCGCCAACTTGAAAGACTCCGCAACAAAACAGGTCTCACAATTCACTCCCAAGCCTACAAAGACCACATACAGCACTATAAAGATGCCCTCTCCCGTGCCCACTCCACCTACTACTCTCAAATAATTCACTCTGGCTCCGGAAACCCCAAAACACTCTTCTCTACAATAAACAAACTCCTCAGCCCCCTGGACACCATCTCCCAATCATTCACAGTTGACAAATGCACCATTTTCCTTTCATTCTTCCAAAGCAAAATAGACAACATCTACAGCACCTTAACCACCAACGCACCTGCTCCCCCTTATCCTGTCAGCCCCTGCCTCAGTTCTCCCCAATTTCCACCACCGACCTCTCTGACCTCTTCACAGGAATAAAAACTGCCACCTGCTCTCTGGACCCCATCCCCTCCAGCTTTGTCAAGGCCTGCCTTCCTGCTCTCTCTCCACTTATCACTGCAACAATAAACTCCTCCCTGTCCACTGGCATCGTCCCGCCATCCCTCAAAATCGCTGCTGTCACCCCCATTCTGAAAAAACCTGGTCTAAACCCTGACACCCCAAACAACTTCAGACCAATCTCCAACCTACCCTTTCTGTCCAAAGTTTTGGAACGTGCTGTAGCTTCCCAACTCAAATACCACCTCTCTACCAATAACCTGTATGAAACTTTCCAATCCGGATTCCGCTCAAACCACTGTACTGAAACTGCGCTCCTCAAAATCACAAACGACATTCTCCTCTCCTCCGACGCTGGCAACCTCAACATCCTCATCCTACTTGACCTCAGCGCCGCCTTTGACACCATAAATCACTCCATTCTCCTCACCCGACTTGAAACCTCCCTTAACATCACCGGCACAGCCCTATCCTGGTTCAAATCTTACCTCTCTGACAGACACCAGTTCATCTCCATTAACAACTGTAAATCCCCCACCGCTCCTCTCCCCCAAGGTGTCCCCCAAGGCTCAGTCCTTGGCCCCCTCCTCTTCATCCTCTACCTGTTCCCCCTTGGTCAATTAATCCGCCGTCATGGTCTCAACTTCCACTGCTTCGCCGATGATATCCAGCTCCTCATCTCCACCAAGTCAATCTCCCCCACCACACACTCTACACTGACAAACTGCATCACTGAAATAAAATCTTGGCTTCAATCAAACTTCCTCAAACTCAATTGCAACAAATCTGAAATCATCATCATTGGTCCAAAAACGCTCACCAAATCCACCCAAAACTTCATCCTCAACATTGATGGTCTCCCAGTATCCACCTCACCTCACATCCGGAATCTTGGAATCATCCTTGATCAAACCCTCTCCTTCGACAAACACATCAAACACATCACAAAGACAGCCTTCTTCTACCTCAAAAACATTGCCCGTCTCCGTCCATCCCTCTCCTCCACAGCTGCAGAAACCCTCATCCACGCCTTCATCACCTCCCGTCTGGACTACTGCAACAGCCTCCTCTATGGCGCACCCTCAAAAATCATCAATAAACTTCAATACATTCAAAACTCCGCTGCCCGTCTACTCACACACACCTCGATCCGTGACCATATCACCCCCGTCCTTTATAAACTCCACTGGCTCCCCATCCCCCAGAGAATCCAGTACAAAATCCTCCTCATAACATACAAAGCCCTCCATAACCTGGCCCCATCCTACCTGACCGACCTCCTCCACAGGCACACTCCCACCTGCACCCTCCGCTCTGCCGCTGCCAATCTCCTATCCCCCCACATCCGGACCAAACTCAGATCCTGGGGGGACAGGGCTTTCTCCATCGCTGCTCCCACCCTATGGAACTCACTACCCCAAACCGTTAGAGACTCCTCCACACTCACCACATTCAAAACATCACTGAAGTCTCACCTGTTCAGTACTGCCTTCAACCACTGAAGGTCACCTCACCTTCTGTCTCCTTTCTCTGTTCATTTATTTATTTACTTATTTATCTATTTATTCATTTCCCTATGTTCTCAAAATCTCTGTAAAGCGTCTTTGAGTATATGAAAAGCGCTATATAAATAAAATGCATTATTATTATTATTATTATTATCAACACACTGCACAGTTGCAACAAGACCGCTGCTTTAAGTTAATCAAATTAACTTTTTGCAAAACCTGACTTTGTTTGTTTTAATATTCTGATTTTATTTGAATAGGATTTGTATAATTTCAATGTTTGTGTCTGTAAATATGTGTGAAAGTTGAAGACTTTGCGATGTTTAATGGCCAATCAGCCTGAGGCTAGGCAGATCAGTGGTGGGTCTGTGTGTCCATTCGAGAGCCCAGTGACCCACAGGGTCTCATGGAGCAGGTGCTGCTGTGGGGAGTGTAGGTGGGGAGGGTGAGGGCAGCAGCTCACCACTGACTGAGACTGAGACTGACTGGGTTGTGATCGCTGTGTTACACTGGCTCCAGATTCACATTCCCTGCTGCACTGAGGGACTGGGTACATTTTACAATGTTTATAAACCTCATTGCAGGTCTCCATCCCAGTGTGGGAGACGGGGAGGTGACCAGGACAGTCTGTTTCACCTGGATTCAAGACAACAGCAATGAAGACACCTGCCGCAATGATCAGGAAATCACAATCAAAAACTGTGCTGGTTATTTTGTGTATCTTCTGAAGCTGACACCCGGACATTACAGTGTGTATTGTGCAGGTATGTTGCTCTCCATGTTGATAAAGTGTGGGTGGGGGTGGGGCTTGTGAGGAGCAGGGGGGGAGGAGGTAAACTCTGGGATGTCCCGAGTCATCAGCCCACACACATGGCTGAATGTTGCAGTCCGTGGTCAGTGCTCCCTCACTCAGATTTCCCTCTCCCACAGTCTGATCAAGCTGTTGTGTCTGGACCTCGCCTTCCTGGAGTGACCTGTGACCTCCAGCCTGTGAATGACCTGTGCCCCACCCCCCCACTCCCTGTCCCCTTCCCTATGATTGACGTGTGACTTGTCCACAGTCGGGGTCCCATACTACACTAGAATACCTGGACCAATACCCTGTCTACTCCCACCCCCGGTACCGTTATTCACCCCCCACCTGGTGAACTGACCCTGTCTGCCATGGTCACCCCTCCCCTGCCCCACATTGAACGGTGCATCCCACACACACACGCTCTGGCTGAGGGTGACCACCGAAGCTGGGCAGGATGTTTCAGGCAGAGAACCTGGCTCTAGACAACCTGCCCCTACCGCCTGACCACGGAGCACCATTCTGAGCCCCCTACCCCTGCACCCTGATTTGTCACAGCCCCTTGGGCTGACAGCTCCTTTCATTGTTCCATTGAGAGTAATAATTCCCCCAAGACAGGGTGGACCCACACCCCCCTCCCGACTATCACACCCCCCTAACTCCCTTTCCTTCCCACTCCTGCCTTGTGTCCCACCCCATCCCATCCTGCGCTGAACACCCACATCCCCCACACCCCCTGCCAAACCCCACCCACCATCCCCGGAGAAATTCCAACCCCTCCCAGCCGACCCACTGCCTCTCCACACATTCCACCCCCCTCTCCCCCACCAATGTTTCACCCCCCCCCCCTCACAGCCACCACGATGGAACGGGGAGAAGCAGGAATGACTGGGGTGGGAAACTTGAACTCGGAGCACATTGATGGGTTACAGAACCTGTAGCATTGGCCCACAGAATAAGCCAACCTATTTACACCAATCCTACTCTGATCCAAAATTATTATCACCACATTCCCATCCACTGCCCCCAAACTCTAGTACTAATCTAGACACTTGGGGCATTGCATGGTGGCCACACAACATCCTGGTGTTTGGCGCATGAGAGGCAAATCAAATATCTGGGGGATGCAAATAGTGACCAGATCATGCAGCCTCCACTTAGAGAGCACCAGAAGCTGCGATAAGATCGGAGATGTGGAGCTGAGGCAGCAGCCTCACTGGCTGGGCCACTGTGTGGAGGCAGCAGCCTCACCGGCTGGGTCACTGTGGGGGCAGCAGCCTCACTGGCTGGGCCACTGTGTGGGGGCAGCAGCCTCACTGGCTGGGCCACTGTGTGGGGGCAGCAGCCTCACTGGCTGGGCCACTGTGTGGAGGCAGCAGTCTCACCGGCTGGGCCACTGTGTGGGGGCAGCAGCCTCACTGGCTGGGCCACTGTGTGGAGGCAGCAGTCTCACCGGCTGGGCCACTGTTTTGCTGGGAGAAGGCACAGACCTGGCTATCGGGCAGCAGACTTCCTTCACTGAAGGACGTCAGGCTTCAGAAGTGGTTCATTCATCCCCCTGAGGGGAAGGGAGAAAAGGGAGGGGTTAGAAGTGGATTGTAAGGGAGGTGTGTTAGTAAAAGGAGAGAGTGGAGGAGAGACAGAGGGGGTGCAGGGGAGAGATGGGTGGCGATGTTTGGGCCTGAACATGATGACAGCACATATTAGACATAATGTGCTGGAGTAACTCAGCAGGTCAAGCAGCGTTTCTGGAGAACATGGATTTCTGACGTTTCGGGTCAGGACCTTTCTTCAAAAGGATCCCAGTCCAAAGTATCACACATCCATGATCACCAGAGATGCTACCTAACCCGCTGAGTTACTCCAGCACTTTGTGCTTTGTTTGTGATCCAACATCTGCAGTTCCTTGTATCTTGGACAACACATTATTGATCAACTGTTTGTGGAAACATAGTTCTTCAGTAATTGGTTGCTGGACTTCCCACATTACAACAGCAGCCAAACCCCTCATGCAGTTCACTAACATGCTCCAGTGCAGCCAGAGAGTTTCACTGGTGCTATATAAATGCAAGATTTACTGTATCAGACCAATATATCTGCAACATCAAGTTAATAGATGGGGACAGCAATGGGGCAACGTTTTGAAATGTGGCGTATGTGAGGCTTTTATTCAGGGTGGTCGATCTGCTGCTTGGAGAATAAAACTGAGGATTTTCTGCTCCAAGAACGGTGGAGGTGCAGCTGAGTGTATCAGAGGCTGGGTGAAGGCAAGTGGACATTACACTAACACTACCCATCATCTTGTGTCCCACCCACAGACTCTGTAGGCAGTGTCCCGTGTGTAATCCACACCGTCCTGGATCAGCCCTGGAGGAGCACGGATTGTTCCAACACTCAGTGCACAAAAGGCCAATGGAAGTCTGATAAAAACCTTGCTGAAGGATGGTACAGATTCAACAGGTAACTTGAGGAAATAATTCAATCAAACCCAGTCAGTGAGGGAGGAGGAGGGGTGAGGACATGATGGAAGATCAGGTTGTCAGTTATCACAGAGGAGCAGTGATTAAAGACTGGAATGTGGAGCTCTCAAATTTTGTACCGTGAGAGACGGGGAGGATAGGGGCCGGGATCCAATGGGAGATTATCTGGCAGTGGGGAATATTGAAATAGGACAGGATGCGGACAGATTGGCCTCAGTTCTTGGTCTCTCACACTGAATAGACAATAGACAATAGGTGCAGGAGGAGGCCATTCGGCCCTTCGAGCATGGCTGATCATTCTCGATCAGTACCCCGTTCCTGCCTTCTCCCCGTACCCCCTGACTCCGCTATCCTTAAGAGCTCTATCTAGCTCTCTCTTGAATGCATTCAGAGAATTGGCCTCCACTGCCTTCTGAGGCAGAGAATTCCACAGATTCACAAATCTCTGACTGAAAATGTTTTTCCTCATCTCAGTTCTAAATGGCCTACCCCTTATTCTTAAACTGTGGCCCCTTGTTCTGGACTCCCCCAACATTGGTAGGGTCGGGTCCTGGATCAGCCCTGGGTTGTACCAGCACTGAGTGCACCAGTGGGAAGTGGAAGAATGATGAAAACCACAGAATGGGGTGGTACAGATTTAAGAGGTAAAACAAAGAGATAATTCTATTAGTCAATGATGTTGAGAAAGTATCGGAAATACAGGCTAGTGAGGTAAAATGGATAGAGACCAGGGCGATCAGTGACAGTAATGTGCCAATGAGAAGATATAGAAACCCTGGGGTCACCAGTGACAGTAATGGACAGTGTGGATACAGGGAGACTGGGATCATCAGTGACAATAATGGGACAGGGAGTGGTTTATTACCCAGAACACACACCCAAAGGATGAGATGCAATCAGTGCAAATATTATGTGTAAGGATCATTTAAATGGTCAAATAGGGAAAGCACAGAAGAATTTTGGTCCAAATACATGCAAATGGGATTTGACAAAAGAGTGAGCCTGGACGTTGTGGACTGAAGGGCCTTTACTGCACTGTACAAGCTGCATGACTCTGAGGGGGCAATAAATGAATGAATCCCTGCGGTGAGTGAATATTGAGAGTGGGTCCAATGCCAGTCTCTCGCTGGGTGAACAAACTCCCTCAGTTCAGGGGCTGACTATCTGATTGTTGTTTCAGTTCCGGCGGATGGAAGATTCCCGAGACTGTTGTTCCCACCCATCACTGCTCCGGGGCCAGCCCGGGCTGGTTAAACAGTAGGGTCAGAGTTTGCAACTCTGGGGCTCGGGGATGGCCGGGGAGGGTCAGAAGAGGGGAGAGTGCCTCTGATGGGCACTGACAGGCGAAGCCCTGCCCCTGATGGGTGCTGACAGGTGAAGGCCCGCCCATGATGAGCACTGACAGGTGAAGCCCCGCCCATGATGAGCACTGACAGATGAAGCCCCGCCCCTGATGGGTGCTGACAGATGAAGCCCCGCCCCTCGATGGGCACTGACAGGTGAAGCTCGCCCCTGACATTTCAGTACCCATCATTGTGTTTCCCATCATAAGTTCATCAGTGATAGGAGCAGTATCAGTCCATTTGGCCCATCAAGTCTACTCCGCCTTTTAATCGTGGCTGATCTATATCACCTTCCCAACCCCATTCTCCTGCCTTGTCCCCATAACCCCAGACCCGGCACCCCAGGGTGTCACCACCTGGAGCTGTTCTCAGTGCTGCCGTGGGGAGTGTGGGTGGGGAGGGTGAGGGCAGCAGCTCACCACTGACTGAGGCAGGTCAGACCGGACGGTGGGTTGTGATCACCCTGTTACACCGGCTCCAGATTCACATCCCATGCAGCACTGTGGGACTGGGTACATTTTACAATGTTTATAAACTTCATTCCAGGTCCCCATCCCAGTGTGGGAGACGGGGAGGTGACCAGGACAGTCTGTTTCAACTGGCATGAAAACCCCTGTGAGACACGGCATGAGACTGGGGTGTAGGGGTCGGCCAGATACTGGGGTGGGGAAGGGGACGGCCAGATACTGGGGTGGGGGAGGGGACGGCCAGATACTGGGGTGGGGGAGGGGACGGCCAGATACTGGGGTGTAGGGGTCGGCCAGATACTGGGGTGGGGGAGGGGACGGCCAGATACTGGGGTGTAGGGGACGGCCAGATACTGGGGTGGGGGGACGGAACGGCCAGATACTGGGGTGGGGGAGGGGACGGCCAGATACTGGGGTGGGGGAGGGAATGGCCAGATACTGGGGTGGGGGAGGGGACGGCCAGATACTGGGGTGTGGGAGGGGATGGCCAGATACTGGGGTGGGGGAGGGGACGGCCAGACACTGGGGTGTAGGGGACGGCCAGATACTGGGGTGGGGTGTAGGGGACGGCCAGATACTGGGGTGGGGGAGGGGATATGACTCAGCTCAATGGGCGGATGGATTGGAGGTGGGGGAGGGGACAGCTGGGTTCTGGGGGAGGTGTGGGGGGAGTGGACGGGATGGCTGGGACCCATAGAAGGGAGTGGGAAGAGGGACGGGGGGAGGGACGGATGGGATGGGACGCGGGAGGGAATCGATGGCTGGATCCAGGGGGAGGGGATGGGACCGCGGGTCCCGGAGGGGTCGGGGGTTGAGACGGCTGATTCCCGGTTGGTGGTGAGGGGAGGGGATGGTTGAGAGAGCAGCCGGGGTACAGGAATAAATGCGTCAGCTGGGACCTGGGGAGGAGTAGCATGATTTGGTTGATTCCCGGAAGTGGAGGGGGCAGGGAACGGTTACAAAGGGGCGGTGGCTGTGTCCTGCCCGGGGGGGAGGAGGAGGGGACAGCTAGGACCTGAGTGAATGGGAATGAGGGAACTGTCTTGTCCATAAAGGATGGAGGCAATGAGTTAGTCGGTGAGCTGGGTCAGAGGACATCTTGCACGTGAGGTGGGTCAGTGACAGGGTGGGGGCAATGGGTGAGTGACAGGGTGGGGGCAATGGGTGAGTGGGTCAGTGACAGGGTGGGGGCAATGGGTGGGTGGGTGAGTGACAGGGTGGGGGCAATGGGTGGGTGGGTCAGTGACAGGGTGGGGGCAATGGGTGGGTGGGTGAGCTGGGACAGGTGCCATCCTGCACTTGTGTTGGGGTCAGTGATGGGGTGGGGGTCAGGCCCCCGTGGTTTGGCTCAGAGTCGGTGTGGGACTGTGAACCGAGATGATCACCAGTGTTTGGAAAATTGCCGACTCAGCACTTGCCGGATTTTCCCAACAACCTCTCAGATGCATTACTGGGAACTGCGACGTACCTGTACAATACACCTTGTTACAGCAGAGTGTGGGTTCCAGCTGATACACATAAAAAACGCCGCAGTGTTTCACCTTGATCTCATGCCGTGTCTCACAGGGGTTTTCATGCCAGTTGAAACAGACTGTCCTGGTCACCTCCCCGTCTCCCACACTGGGATGGGGACCTGGAATGAAGTTTATAAACATTGTAAAATGTACCCAGTCCCACAGTGCTGCATGGGATGTGAATCTGGAGCCGGTGTAACAGGGTGATCACAACCCACCGTCCGGTCTGACCTGCCTCAGTCAGTGGTGAGCTGCTGCCCTCACCCTCCCCACCCACACTCCCCACGGCAGCACTGAGAACAGCTCCAGGTGGTGACACCCTGGGGTGCCGGGTCTGGGGTTATGGGGACAAGGCAGGAGAATGGGGTTGGGAAGGTGATATAGATCAGCCACGATTAAAAGGCGGAGTAGACTTGATGGGCCAAATGGACTGATACTGCTCCTATCATTGATGAACTTATGATGGGAAACACAATGATGGGTACTGAAATGTCAGGGGCGAGCTTCACCTGTCAGTGCCCATCGAGGGGCGGGGCTTCATCTGTCAGCACCCATCAGGGGGCGGGGCTTCATCTGTCAGTGCTCATCATGGGCGGGGCTTCACCTGTCAGTGCTCATCATGGGCGGGCCTTCACCTGTCAGCACCCATCAGGGGCAGGGCTTCGCCTGTCAGTGCCCATCAGAGGCACTCTCCCCTCTTCTGACCCTCCCCGGCCATCCCCGAGCCCCAGAGTTGCAAACTCTGACCCTACTGTTTAACCAGCCCGGGCTGGCCCCGGAGCAGTGATGGGTGGGAACAACAGTCTCGGGAATCTTCCATCCGCCGGAACTGAAACAACAATCAGATAGTCAGCCCCTGAACTGAGGGAGTTTGTTCACCCAGCGAGAGACTGGCATTGGACCCACTCTCAATATTCACTCACCGCAGGGATTCATTCATTTATTGCCCCCTCAGAGTCATGCAGCTTGTACAGTGCAGTAAAGGCCCTTCAGTCCACAACGTCCAGGCTCACTCTTTTGTCAAATCCCATTTGCATGTATTTGGACCAAAATTCTTCTGTGCTTTCCCTATTTGACCATTTAAATGATCCTTACACATAATATTTGCACTGATTGCATCTCATCCTTTGGGTGTGTGTTCTGGGTAATAAACCACTCCCTGTCCCATTATTGTCACTGATGATCCCAGTCTCCCTGTATCCACACTGTCCATTACTGTCACTGGTGACCCCAGGGTTTCTATATCTTCTCATTGGCACATTACTGTCACTGATCGCCCTGGTCTCTATCCATTTTACCTCACTAGCCTGTATTTCCGATACTTTCTCAACATCATTGACTAATAGAATTATCTCTTTGTTTTACCTCTTAAATCTGTACCACCCCATTCTGTGGTTTTCATCATTCTTCCACTTCCCACTGGTGCACTCAGTGCTGGTACAACCCAGGGCTGATCCAGGACCCGACCCTACCAATGTTGGGGGAGTCCAGAACAAGGGGCCACAGTTTAAGAATAAGGGGTAGGCCATTTAGAACTGAGATGAGGAAAAACATTTTCAGTCAGAGATTTGTGAATCTGTGGAATTCTCTGCCTCAGAAGGCAGTGGAGGCCAATTCTCTGAATGCATTCAAGAGAGAGCTAGATAGAGCTCTTAAGGATAGCGGAGTCAGGGGGTACGGGGAGAAGGCAGGAACGGGGGTACTGATCGAGAATGATCAGCCATGCTCGAAGGGCCGAATGGCCTCCTCCTGCACCTATTGTCTATTGTCTATTCAGTGTGAGAGACCAAGAACTGAGGCCAATCTGTCCGCATCCTGTCCTATTTCAATATTCCCCACTGCCAGATAATCTCCCATTGGATCCCGGCCCCTATCCTCCCCGTCTCTCACGGTACAAAATTTGAGAGCTCCACATTCCAGTCTTTAATCACTGCTCCTCTGTGATAACTGACAACCTGATCTTCCATCATGTCCTCACCCCTCCTCCTCCCTCACTGACTGGGTTTGATTGAATTATTTCCTCAAGTTACCTGTTGAATCTGTACCATCCTTCAGCAAGGTTTTTATCAGACTTCCATTGGCCTTTTGTGCACTGAGTGTTGGAACAATCCGTGCTCCTCCAGGGCTGATCCAGGACGGTGTGGATTACACACGGGACACTGCCTACAGAGTCTGTGGGTGGGACACAAGATGATGGGTAGTGTTAGTGTAATGTCCACTTGCCTTCACCCAGCCTCTGATACACTCAGCTGCACCTCCACCGTTCTTGGAGCAGAAAATCCTCAGTTTTATTCTCCAAGCAGCAGATCGACCACCCTGAATAAAAGCCTC